>NC_024321.1:7190829-7238274 GCF_000523025.1 Cynoglossus semilaevis
TCGTCCCATTTGCTTATACTGTGACCAAAGCAAATGCCTTACATGTACAATTTGTTGCCCTCTTCGTTTGTTTGTTTGTGTTTTTTCATTAGGACAAATCTACGTCTCAGGCATCGCCAGCCTCTGACTCACACAAACCTACGTGCTGGTGCTAGGCATTTGACATTATCAGACAAGCAGCAGTGTCTCGCTATGATGCAGTCGTGGTTGTCATGAACAAGAGGCTCCACTGTTGTATAATGAAGGCACTCCAACACTAATAATATGTAAAGTCATTTCAAGACAAGGCTGACATTCTGTGCGTAGCATCGCAGCTTTGCCTGGAATCCCACCAGTCTCTTCCATCTGGGTCACCGCAGGGGTTTTCATTTGGTTTAATCTATTCTTATATACAACAATTTGGGTTGGGTTTTTCTTTTAAAACAAATTAATTATTCTGGGGAGGGTAAAAAAAATGCAGTAAAGTTCATGAGAAATGACATTTTCGCCACTGATGTGACTAAGTTTAACCAGTGAAACACGTGTTGTGCCAGTTCAGCAGTTGTTGTCATTAACTAGCTTTATTGGTATATAAATGGGATTCATTTGAGTGCGGTTCGGGCTTTGAAATTTGAGGTTTGTTTGGGATAAACCTAGAAGGCATTGCATCATCTCTCAACATCTGCTGCGTTACTCTTCACAATCCACAAAAAAAAAAAAAAAAACTTAAATGAAGGTAAAAGGTACTTCAATTAAATTATACAATTGTTCTCTATCTTGTCAATGTAGGTTCATATTGAGTAACTTAAGCAGTCCTTAATACTGTACATACCAAAGTCAACAAACCTTCAAAATTGTGATGCTTATAATGAATTTGAAAAATGTGTTGATGCACTCACAGCAATTCATAAAATGTATTGGTATCAGTATGTGTATTCTTGATACCACACTCAATTTATCATTGGCTTAAACTACTAAATCTCTCAGTACCACACACCACTACTGTATACACACGTACTGTATGTCGGTTAATCTATGGTCAGTCGGCAGTACAAAAAGTAACAGATGTTCTTTAGCACCATGGGAAAGTATTAGCATTTACAAATAAACTAAGGCTTAAAGGTGTTTCAGTGCTTAAGAGGTGAAAGTGTTCTCTGATCCTCCTGCAAGATGTTGATCAGATTACGCAACATCTGTGCCTGTGGGTGGTGAACTACATGTCTCAAGCTGTAGTTAACACTGTATTTATACTGGTCACAGTAGCTTTGAAGGTATACAGTAAAGACGTTCATTTAACCTGTTGTCCAACTCTGGAAACAATCACAAACACACCCAGGGTGAACAATCACACTCCACACAGAAAGACCACTCTGGGGTTTTGAACCAGTGACCTCCCTGCTGTGAGGTAACAGTGCTTACCACTACCATGCAGTATGGCTTTGGCCTTGATCTGGATCAGTGGGTATAATCTGAGAGAGTGGATCGAGAATGATTAAGGCTCTTTTAAAGCACAATAAAAACGATCAGTGCGTAGAGCAGAGGATTTGGAACCAAAAATAACAAAGAAAATGGACCTAGAACATATAACCAACTACAAGTCACTACTTGCAATTTGAGAAACACCTTATTCTAACTTTGCTGCTTTGAAATACTGCAACAAATAATGTGTGTGTGTGTATATATACAGTATATATATATACACACACACAAAAGTGTATACATATATACAGAATTATATATATAATAATATATATACCTTAACAAGCAATTTTCACTAGTAAAAGAAAACAAACCGAACCCTAATCTCTCCAGTGGTACTCAGCCCAGATTGGTACTGTACCGATACTGCACTGTACTTTTGTAATCAACCTATGGCCTAGATACCAACAGAGCCAAAGGTTTGTCCATATAGGACAAGTGAAACGGGAATGTGGGTCAGTGGATCTCATGCTGCAGCAGGTCACATGCCATAACTTGGAGAAGGGTAGGAGTTTATCCCTGTCTGAATTCCTTCTTTTAAGAATTAACGCCGGTATGTAGCTCACACGAATCATCGAGTTCCCAACCCCAACAAAGTCAGACTGGGTCACATTGCTGCACCAAAAGGAAAACAACGAGCTGATGTGCGTCCAGTTATACAGCACGAGGAACAACACTGGCACATCTAGGCACGCTCACATGTCCAGATATACTGTTTACAAACAAGGACGGGGACAGTTTGGGACAGAGTAAGTAGCAGGGAGACTCAGGATCCTCACGGAGACCAGTAAACACTAATTCAGACATTACTGATAACTGATGAGAATCCCATGGTCCACGGCTTAAGGTGGACCAGGTGCACGAGGCCTATTTTCCAACAAATAAGACAAACCACAGAGCATCATAATTGGAGGGAAAAAATTGATATTTTGTCTAACAAAATAAAATCTTGAAAACTTTTATACATATATAATTAAGGTGTGATTGCAACAAAGTACTATATTTAATTTATTCTATTAATATATACATATATACACATACATTTATATAGCTAAGTATAGTTGGTTATATATAGATATGCTTAAAAGGTAGAATCAAATGAATTGATCCGCTCACCCAGAGTAGATGGCGCTGTCGTCATCAGGCGTGATACTGCCCTCTGTCTGCTTTTTCACTTTTTCTATTTTTAACTGGGATATTTCTGATTGAAGGTGTTGACCATAATGGGAAAAATGCCAATGATTGACAAGTGTTGTCCGTGTCTGTCCAGAGGTTCATATCCTCTTCATAAAAAAGGCAATTGCCAAACTCAGATGTAGAGAATTAACTGTACATGTGCACAAGGTTTTAAGCTTTTTAAGTTTGATGATTCACTTGTAGGAAACAATTCCAGTGTATTTCCAGGAGACAAACATGACGTGACTCCTTGCCTTGTAGTCCACCCTGCAGCGTGGGAGGCTGTGGGCCAGGTACAGTACTTAGACTCTAAGCAAAGACTGGGCTGTACTTCACCTTCAAACTCCAACCGTTTCAGCTACACTTTTCTTAGGAAGTCTGCTGACTGCTGGGCAGTGGACAGGAAATGACTCTGAAGTTTCTCCCACGGAGAGAGAGAGAGAGAGAGAGAGAGAGAAAGATACAGACAGAGAGAGAGAGCGAGAGATACAGACAGAGAGAGAGAATGTTTCTGTTGTCAGTGAAGTGGCTGCGCTTTTCCATGAGGAAACTCCTGAAAAGGCAGAATCAGACTGTGGAATTCTAAAGTTGAGCCAGATGATTTGCAGGAAGAACAGAAGGATCTTTAATCAGTTTTTATATCTGTACCTCTGCAACACCCTCGGAATGTTCTACAACATTTTCACTAGGGATATAACAATGCCAGTCTGTTGTAATCGTTTCATCTGTAGGAAGCAAAGGTGGCCATGATAATAACACTTGTTTTGGTCACTGAGACAGAGAATGCTGCAGTGACATTTCTTTGACCCTGTTTGACTCTTGCAAGACTAAACTGAGGGAATATTAACAGTCCTCCATACTGTGTTTGTGCTGCAGAGCTGACCACTTCCTCTGTTTTGAAGCCCTCATAAATATTATGAGCCTTGGTTCCATTTCTTCGTCTGACGTTCAGTTCAGAGGAAAAATAAGTGGGCCACTTTAAGTCTACATTCAGACTTGATTTCCCTCTGGCTGCTGTTTATCTCTTTGAACTGTTAAACCAGACACTAATTAAAAAAGGCACAATCGATTACTGTGCCTGTGTAAATAATCATTTCTTTATCGTAGTGAAATGTCAAGCTTGTTAGTTTGATCTTTTGTTTCCGTCCTGACTCCAAAGAAGGAGAAATCATGTGCCCTAACCAAAAGTGACGTCTGTGTATAATTGATGGTTTTTTTCTTAACTCTAACATTTTCTTAAGTGTGACCAGTCACTGCACATCTGATGTGTAATGCTTCTTCCAGACGTTTACACAACGTTTGATCTCTCTCTCTGTCTTCGCTCTTTGTTGCTGACACACCTTCAGTGTTTCTGCAGGGTTTGATGTTCATTTTAATCTCTTTTGCAGAATGCAGTCAAGGACACATACTTTACAGAAACAACATTGTTTCTGGTTGAACTTTCTAAAAGTAATCACATGCATATGCTAACGCACGGCTCTGAGAGCAGTCAGAGTGAAGTACGGAGGGCTGCAGGGACAGGCGCTCACTCAGGGAGCGTTGCGTGTGAAGATTGTTGAGTCTGCACAGCGAGACAGAGAGACAGTCTCTGCTCTGGCCTCCGTCTGCCTCGGTTATGCAACACACACTTGGCAACAACTCACTGAGATCTGATTGGCTGGTAGGAACCCACAGATCTGAAGGCCCTCCCCCTTGAAATGGATTCCTCCTAGAGTTCATCTGACTGAAATCCAGGCTGTTATGAATGTTGCACAGAGTGACTGAGACTCTGCTTTGAAGTGGAGGTAATTTGCACAGATAACACTGGGGGCAAAGGGGGCTTCTTAACAGGGGCAATGGAGATGAAGGAAAATAAGAAGGCACAGAAGAGGGAGTAGGAAAAAAACTTGATGGAAATAATTTGTATTATCTGACTTAATGATAATACATACTGAATCTTGAATTAACTCAATCAGAATTTTACTAATTATTACCCTTGGACTCAATGGAAATAGTGGTTCTTATTTTTAGAAAGATAGTGTTTGACCTGAATAAACCAAGGTCACATATTGACTGACTTAGTCTAAAGTCTGGAGCCTAAGATCTGGGCTTAGAAATTAAAAAGACATATGTTTTCAATACAAACACAAAATGGTCAGTGTGTCAGTAGATCACACTCACACACACATATTATATATATATGTATAGAAAGAGAGAGAGAGACCCAGATGTGACCTGGTATCTACTAATCCTGCCTGACCTTTTGACCTGCTCATGGCCACCACCAGGACAGTATCTCTCCATGATTGAACAGCCTGGCCTTGAACAGCCTTAGACGCAGTAGTTCCCAATAAACCAGAGAGGAAAAAAACACTGTCATTTTCTCTACCTCTCTGGTTCAGAGGTGACTCACCATCTGAAACAAACACACCAACGAGCATGCCACCGTCTCTGTGCCAAAAACAGAGGCCATCTGATAAAGACGGAGAGCAGTGACCGGCCTGATATCACCCCACGTACAGATTGTCAGGGATATTGAGGTTAGATACTCAGAAATGTTGCACCACATGTATCAATATCTAATGATTGAGATCACAGGGGTCATCAAGTGGCTAATGCCTAATCTGACAGCAGGAAGTCTGTCTGCAGATCCCCTGCTTAGCTGCATATTTATGACAAACAATGCATTTCATTTATTTTCTGATTCAATGTTCATTTAGTTGAATGGAAATTGCCATCGTAGCTAATTAGTTTAGTAACATAGTTTAGTAAAATCTGCTGCAGCAGCACTTTAATAATGACCTTTGGTTAAAGGTCGCCCCATTATACAGAAAAGCAATACATTGAAAAAATACATTGAGTTGACTATGTTCAGGTGGTGCAGAAAATGCAGTTTGGACTCACAGCTCAGATTAGATGTCATGACCTCTTACACCAGTGGAGGAAGAGTCTCATCCACAAGTCTGGCTTTTTTTCCCCCATAAGCGTATTCACGTAAATGTGTGTGTGTATGTGAGAGAAAGAGGGAGAGAGAGAGAGAGAGAGACTGTTTGGTTTCTTCATTCCACTCTCACTATTTACTCACGGGACTGTACAGGTATGTACGTGTCTGTATGTCTGTCCGGTGTGTACATAATGTGTTTTGTTTCCTCAAACCAGGTATTTTCCTCCTCTGTAATAACTTAAATATAGACATTCAGGTCTGAACTGATGACAACTGATATTTGTTGTTTGTGTAGACCAGACTGAACTTAAATTCCAAACGGATTTCATAATAACAATACCACTACTTCTACTACGTATAATAATAAAAATATTATCAAAAGCCATGGTTTATACTAATGATGTTAGTTGGCACAACATGTATGTAAAGTAAGGCCCATTTTGGGCCCAACTACCCAAAGTCAATTTTTTGCAATATTTTAAATAAAAATCCATCTGTTTTACATTTTATGTAATTGGCTTGAACTGTTATACAGTCCCCCAGATGAAGAACAGTGAGCAGGGTCAGGTTCTGCCAAAGACTAGTGTAGCCTGCAGCATGTACCCGTCCCTTGCCCAACGGCTGTATGCATGAGTTCCAGCTCCTCCTACAGTCCTTAAGGGGATTAAGCAGTAGAACATGAATGAAAGAATGAACCTGGATGTTCAAGTTCAACGTGAAACCGGGGACCGAAACGCGCGACAATCGTAACAACACTGATGTCTGACGCCGTAGGAGAAAATGACAAACTGAAACACAAAACCCATTAGCACACACTTAATCGCATTCCACGGTGTTCCAAACAGGTTATTGCTCTCAGGTAACTGTCACCATAAAAGGCTGTTGATGTGACCGTTGTCTGTAATGCGTCAACGCCACTTGATACTCTATGAAACAGTGTTCTGAGTGTTTTGACAGGCATACACTGTGAGCCACAATATTTAAAAGGCATATACATTGTCACAGTCATTAAGTGTGCTGTAATGGTTAACCTGCAGGGTGGGAAATGGTAGACATTTATGCAACACTTGCACAAACCCTAAATCATCCATACAGTTTGTATGAGTATATATATAAAAAATAAATACATTTAAAAAAATTCTAATTTTTTAACATTTTTGTTTATGGCAAAGTGCAGTTTCCTGACATTTCGCCAACTGTCTTTGGACAAATCTCTAGCTAAGCTACCCGTACAATATTTGAGTGATAGTTCAAGTTTTAACCATCAGTAGATCATTTTTCAAGTTTTTGGGTAGCTAATATTTAGTACATTTCTTGGCTGATGTTTAGCAATTTAGGGTTTTGTTAACTAACCAGCTACCTCGCAAAGGATTAAGCTGACATAGATAATAAATAAATTAATGTTAACTAACTTTGAGTTACAACTAAGGCAGCATTGAATAGTTTTAGACACATTTTGGACACCTCTGTGTCTAACTGTTAGCTACTTTTATTTTATTGTTAGCATTATTATTAGTATTCAACTCAATCATGACAACGTAGCAATGTCAAAATGATTGCTGAGAATGTAAAACAAACATACAAATAACTTAAGCCAGCAACAATCGAAAAGTCGACAAAGCGATTAAATGCACATAATTGTGGAAGGAGACAGTGAGTGAAAAACAAATGCTTCTTGACATACAGTAGCACCAAATGTCAATAAGACAGGAACTTTTTGTCCCTCGTCAAAAACAGCACGGTGCGGCTTGACTCGCCGACAGCTCAGCTATGATTGTACTTTCTCCCTCTGGATAGGTGCCACTCGTATCTGACCCAGTGATGGGCTTTTTCATTTTTGTATTTTTAATATCCGGAGAATGTACAAAATGTCCCAGTTGCATAAGGATGAATGTGTGCTAGCTAAGAAACCTGTCAACTCAATCACACTGCAGGCTATAAGCGGCTCATCTCACACACTGCTCTCCACGGTTGTTTTACCTGTCTGGCCATTTTTCTTCAAAGCCCTGTCAGTCACCTGAAGCAAAGCAGCTGAGAATTTTTTTTTTTTTTTTTGTGCGTCCTTTACCTACGGATACCTCACAGTCACAGAGCACACTGCAGCAGCGTGACAAACTTCATATTTCTGTAAAAAGAAAAACACTAAATATTTCATTCTGCTTTTATCATTTTAAATCATTGGGGAAAAAAAAAAAATCAATTCCAAACATTTGACAGATGAGCAGTGGCTTAAAGATGTAATTGCACTTCAGTGTTGCTGTAAATCACAGGGTCAAAGTGTCAAATATGTGTTTACATATAGCTTTACACCTCAGGATCAGGTTTTGACAGCTTTTGAATGTGTTAAATTGTCAGAGTAGCAGCACTGTATATTAGACTTCAACTCTGACTGTTATAATATTTTATACTTTTAAAACTGTCAACAAAATAATGTTTTTAAAATGCACGCAATAAATCATAATTCATCCAGATAACTCATAATTTTTAAATATGACCAAGGAAAAAAAATCTATATACTGCTTGAATGAAAAGACATAATTTAAGCTAAGTTATTTTTTATTTAAGTTTTTAAAAAAATCGTAAGAAAAAAAAGTACCAATATAGGGATTTTTATATAGTTTTTAATCTCAGATAATATACTGCTCTCAGAGAACCACTAGCTTCGCTGATGATCTCTCACTATACAGCAACGACAATGGTGAAGAAAACACAGGGTTGGGAAACGTGAAATAAACACAATCATTAAGTGCCAGAATAGTAAAAAAAGGAGATCTGGCCGCTTTTCAATCCGATCTGATTCACAATAGCTGCACACAGCTGGGGACAGGTTCAGTGGCTGTAAAACAGACCTCGTAAAGTTCACAACCCTCAGAAACCACGGGAGGGTAATTATCCATTGGAGAACATGCTGTTCTGCCATCCAAAAGGAAAGTCTCAGATGAATTGGTCCCACAACACGTGCACAGTAAAGGACAGGACGGGACAGGTGTGAATGTAGAGGGAGCACAGAGCTCAGTCTATTTAGACTGGTACCAGTCTGCAATTAACGTTATAATCATGTGTTTTGCTCTGGAGTTTGTTGATTTGTAGCCATTTTTTTATGATGAGAAATCAACTGCCTAGTAATTTAAGACAGATGGCAACACAGCTCTTGTAAATTCTCTTTCAACATGACAACACGTCAACCACATGAAAAATAAAAGAAAAACAACAACAATTAAAGACAAATGAAAAACACTGCATTAAAAATAAATCAAATATCCCAAAGGAGAGCTTGTATCTCCAGTATAAATGTGTTTTCATGTATGAGGGTCACAGAGTGGGCTGGTGCTCATGCCTTACCGCAAGAAATGTTATCGTTTTAGGAATTAAGTTTTGTATAAATACCTGGGAATTGGGAGGAAAAGGGAAGTGCGGGGGTGTCAAAAAAGTCCCATTTACATGCTAGCACAGGTGCAGGCTTGGCCTTAATTGGAATTGTGGGTAAAATCTGGCACAAAATCTTGTCATCTTCCCTCAGATTTAATCACACAATGTATGTCTTTAAAAGCAAGTGAAGGGTAGGATGTAATAAGGGAGTAATAAAAATGACAAAATTAAAATCTGATTGAAGAACCAGATAGCACGTTAATAAAAAAAGGAGAATGCATCGGCTGTGCTGACACGGCTCTTACCTTGGATCATGTCAGGCAGGAATGTTACGTCAAGTCGTTTTGTTCCAGTTTTGTCTGTGAGAAAAGAAAAAGTCTGATTGTTGAGTAACATTCTGGCATCATCAGAATCAGAATGTTGTTTTACCATCAGGACATTAGCCAATCAGACACACCTGATCCAGAATGTGAGGCAGAAACCATGAAGCATTCGCTGCAGACCCGACTGGTCCTTACTGTGATGCCATAACAGATGACAGGGCAGGGATTTAGGGAACTGTTGAAACTGAACTGTCCTTTTACCCCATTAACCAGCTACATTTCTAAGAAATCTGCAAACACCCATGAGACCGAAGTCTGCCGAGACTCACTAACACAATTAAGCCCTGAGAACAAAGGAGTCTCCAGGTGATCACGTGAGGCACATATCTAAGAAAGGCTTGTCCCGGCATACATGGAAATATTTCCCTGAAAATCATGTTCAACAAACAGCGTTCTGTTTCACTCACATCATGTGAATCCAAGAAATATTTTCATTGTATTCAAGAAGGAAAATGTGTGACTCCGACAAATAAAGACGTTACTGTCTCCCTCTGTCCTTTTCAGCTCTACTCCCTGTGTCTGTCTGTGTGAGAATAAACCGATTGAACACAGTGAATCCTATTGACATAAAAAATACATTGATTATTTAAACCACAGCGTCTGATTTGCTTCCAGCTAACCAGGTGTTCTAATGTGCATCGCTAACATACCCATCTGTGACGCTGTTGAGACTCTTCACAGCGAATACCTGACGTGCCATAGCAGGAAAGGTGCACGTGTGATTAAATAGAACACCAGTCAATCATCGTTTTTGTTGCTCGATGATACCTTTAGTTGTTGTTTAAATTTGTAGAACCATAATAAGAAAACAGACAAATGCTATGTAGCACTTATTAATGTTATTTCTCCATACAGATGTAATTACTATAATCACTGAACTCTGCTTAATTCAGCTGCACATGTTGTACATTAACGCTGTGATAGACTGTGTGAGATCAGCCTCATCTCAACTGAGTTGGACGCCAACAAGAGGAGCGTTAAAAGAAAAGGCCCACAGTAACAGGCTGCATCCACAGACAATGGAGCGCTTGTGCTCACATTCACATCCTGAGAGCTATAACACTAATCCTCTTTTCTTAGATTAAAAGGGGATAAAAAGGTTGTCCTTAAACCTCAAAGGTTGGTCGGGTTAGAGCCAAGGCTCCGCAGGTCTGCATGCCAATGTTTCTTGGGTTGGTTTGCACCTGTGTCTTTACCTGGTACACTTTGTGAAAGCACAGCCCAAATATAACACTGAGGAGAACAGGATCAGGCACACCTACTCACTGGATTCAAGGACCAGGCAGAAACAATCAGAAACGTCAAGAAGCAAAAACACCTAACACAGACACTGAACACAGAACATCAAAAGAAAAATGAACCATGAAGCACTGAGAGAGGTTTATACAGCCATGGCACCAGGTGATACGAGTGAGACTAATAGACAAGATACAGATGAATGTGATGACACTGATTGACCCCAGCAGACACAGACACACAGAGCTGTGTCACCTTCACTGCCTTGGAGTTCACTGCATATTTACTGGGCCCCAATATACAAGTATACAAGTATAGGTATCAGTACTGGCTAACTGTAAATACACAAATTATACTTTGGTATTGGTTTGTAAAAAAATAGGCCCAAAGGTCCCACCCAAACCTGCAGTGGTTCAGATCTCCTTCTTGCCCTAAAACCCTGATCTATGAAGTTGTATGATGACATTTTTCAACACGTCCCAAACCTGTTGATGCCATGTTGGCATTTAACTAAATCACTGTGTACAGTGACTCAGATCTACAGCCACAGATTTCCGGAGATCGTATCCTGTCGTGTTTACATCTTTAACTTCCTGATGCAGCCCACTGACAGCACACGGGAGACAGCGGTGGTCCGGGGGCGGGCTGCTAAACAAAGGTCACCACACATGCATGAACTGTTATTGAGGAGGTAGAGATGCATAAGCCCTCAGAGAACCTTGCAAAAAACCTCAAAGCCTGGATTTATGGTGGAAAACAAGTGAGTTCAAGTGTAAGTGTCTTTGTCTTCTTTCAACATGTCCTCCAGGGGTTTTACAGTCGTGGCTACAAATACAGGCTGATGCATTCGTGTGTTTAAAGGTGACTCTATTCAACTATTTGAATTAAACAATAAAAATAAATTAAATAATTAATTTAATAATTAAGCAATTTGCATTATTTCGAGATTTAGAGAAATCTGCGTAGGTGAATGCTACAGGGTTAGGTGATTTAATAATAGAAGTAGAGGCCAGGTGGTCTTGGGTTTAATTCCCAGAGAAGCCTAAACCATTACCTATGCAAAAAGATTTTTGAAAAATGTCCCCAATGCGGGATCAATAAAGTTAAAAATATTCTAATAATAATAAAAAATGTGTGTCTGTGTTAAGACTACAAACACTTTAATTATTTTACTAAACATCCCGAGGCTAGGACACTCTTTGTTTTTGATATATATATATACACATGTATATGTAATGGGTTTATCAATCAAGGCAATCTTGTGACAGTGCTGCCTGACGACTATTTTTTCCCCTTTGTGCAGGTTATGCAACCATCTCCCCTTTGACCCAAAATGTCTCACATGTTAGAGTGCAGGGTATTCACAGTGTTGAATTATGTGCCGTCTCCTGCTGTTCAGCGGTGCCATGAAGTGAGGGTCTGAGCGTAAATCCGAAACCAGTGGCTGACCTGACCTTTTGTCCTGGTGAACAAGATGTCCCGAGTCGGCCACATTCTGAAAAAATGGCTTTGATCAGTGGGCACACAAACACAGCTGACACCACCCTGGATGATGTTTCTCACAGTAGTGATGACATAAGTCAGAAGCCTCCAGAAGATCACAAGAAGTTTGGTTGCTAACGATGGTGGTGTTGTATAAAACAACACTCTAATCTTTGACACAAGAAGCTGCCAGACAGTTACAGACAGAAACAAATTCAAATGAATCGATGAGCCACGGCAGCTTTTAAAATTAGGGTCAAGCTCACTGTCACATTTCACAGACATTTTACAATTTATGGCCTGTTTTCACCATCCAGAACAACACACAGTTTTACACTCAATCCAGATCACCAGCCGGGGTTCATTGGTGTCACACTTCAAAATAACCTCAGCGATGCTGCACAGTGGTCGTCCAGAAAGAAAGGCTGAAAAGATTGAACACTTAGAGTTCAGATTTTTATCTTCAGCATTGAAGTAGACAATGACAATAAGACGCAGAAAATGTCCGCTCAAAGGTTCAAAGAAATCAGTGCTTTCACAGAAGTGAGATAAGGGTCATACGTGTCATATGAACAGTAATCATGTAACAGCAGCATGTGTACACAATATATAAGCCTCAGCAAATACAGTGTGATATATTGACACAATAAAACAATCAGGTAAAACTTTTTTTTTTTTTAATCACTCAACAATTAGTGTCAACCAAAAAGCATTTGGCTCACTTCCAGCAGTGATGTCATTTACAAAATAAAACTTAGATACAGGAAGCTAACAATTAAGTAATGTCTCGACTTGTTCGATATGTTCTAACCCTGAGGCTACAAAACACTTTTCATCTCCAGGAAAGCAAATAAGGAACTTACACGTTGCTTATTGATCAGTTATGATGTTTTAAAAAAGCTTGTTCTGGTTATGGTACATGACGGTGCGCTACAGAGAAGCAAACGTGGAACTTCAGAACTGTCAAGAAGAACAGCGCTCAGACTCAGACAACGCACACGTCTGCATGACAAACAGCGCCGAAAAATGATTTCCCTGCATGCAAACCAAACCGCATCGAGGCAGTGCTGCTGTGTTTCAGCTCAATCCCCGAAATTTCCATCTGAAGCAGATGTTCCCCTCTGTTTTGGTTGCATAACCCCACTAATCCAGCACAAACATTTCTTTTTTTTTCTCTCAGCTCACTGGTTTTATATAGGATCAGATTTAAAGTTTAATTGCACGACTTAAGCTGCTCTCACACTTTTTAATTGTTTTTACCTTATGATATATGTGATGCAAGATGGATCACAGACACTCTGACTCACTGGTGTCCTTGCATGTCTCAGCCTTTCTAAGTATGTCCGGGCCAAAGCCAGGAATAGACGCGTGCCTTTACTCATTAACAAATGAACAAATGAGAACACAGTCTTGAATTAGTGAGTGTTTAACCAGAGTGAGATCAGCGTCGGTGTGGCATTAATACTGAGTAGTGCAGTGCATGACATATTCATTGTAGACATGCAGGTTGGAGTCACAGGAAGTGAGACGCCAACACAGAGAACACACTGTCACCCAGGAATGGAAAATCAAATGTGGACATGGTTAATCTGGAATAAATGAAGAAGATGAAGTAGAAAGAAAACAATCATTTCCAGGCTTGTTCCTTTTTTACAACATCGGCCTGATGACGTTGACCCTGTTTTTGTATCCGTTCTGACTCAGACTCTATTTGTGTGTTTGGAATGTTGAAAAACAAAAGTTGAGAAATATACCAACGTGGAAGGATTCCACCTATTTAATCTGTTTGGAAACTAGAGGTTTGTGTTTACAAAAAGGACCGTCAAAGCTAAGACCATGTTTTTGTTTGTCCATCGTTCTTTAACATGTGAATTTTCAAAATTTGCCAAATTATAATTGTAGAACAGTTCTCTAGGCTTTCTCTTCTTGCAGTGGCGTAAAAACCAATTTCCCACTGTTGTTACCATTAGCCGTTAGCCTGAGTGCTGTTGTGATGCAGTTTCTGACCCTCTCCACCAGTCAGGTGTGTGCATGCATGTCGATGCATACAGACTGTGTCTTATTAACTTGTTCAAAGAAGCAAATAAAGCCCCCTCCCCTGTGCCCCCCACTTTCGCTTCATTAAACACGTCTTCCTCATTCGATACCCTGTGCAACAGAGGCCTGCTGCGGCTAATTTGATGCACAATGCGTGCATTCCATCGAGTCAAAATATTGATCAGGGCCTTCACCACATGACGTTTGGACACAAACCACCAGGAAAGAGCGAGAGATAGAGAGAGAGAGAGAGAGAGCGGGACACAGAAGTTTCATATGTAAGAGACAGTGAAGAGGGGGAATATTTAGTCTCTGTGTTTACATTAGAGCTATTTGATCTATGATGGTGGTTCTGGTTCTGGTTCTCACTTCTCAATGAGAGTCTGGTGTGAGCGCGGACTCTGCAGCAGGGAACGCCAGAACATCTCCAGTTACAGACAGGCTGCAGTGACTGGCTGCCAATGCGTCTGCAGGGGGAAAAAAAACCTCCCAGGACAAACTGTTTTTATTTTTCCTCTCTTACATTCCAACTGACTGACATTATTATTAGTCCACTGTCATTAGTGGTTGCCCTATTTCTTGCCTTGTAAAACCGATCGTCCTTCTGTATCTGTGTAGTTTCACTGATGTAATGATATTTTTATGGAGTGAGTCTGAAGTCCCCGTGTCCCACTGCAGCCTTCCTGTTGAC
Source organism: Cynoglossus semilaevis (assembly GCF_000523025.1). Classification (NCBI taxonomy): domain Eukaryota; kingdom Metazoa; phylum Chordata; class Actinopteri; order Pleuronectiformes; family Cynoglossidae; genus Cynoglossus; species Cynoglossus semilaevis. Next base: position 7,205,585 of record NC_024321.1, read on the forward strand.
TCAAACTAACTACCAGGACCATAACACTGACCTCGTGAACATAAACAATGCTCACAGATTAAATCGACACACATTCACTTCAATGCCGCTGTGTGACTTTGTTTCCTCAAAGCCACAGTGTTAACTCAGAGACAGAGACTTCACGGTGCATTAAAAGGCGCAGATTTGTTTTGGGTGCAGACAGTTCATTTCCGCTGAATAATTCCATGTTTAATGGAATTTTTAGGAAAAAAGAAATTGTTTCCTTCAATGGAACTCTTCCTTGACCGTTTAACTCAGGAAATTAGCTTTGATTTATTTTTGATTCTTTTTCCCTACCATATTTCCATACAGGAAAATGCACTCATTTCATTTTTACTTTTTTAAAGTTGGAGTTTGTCACACTGCTGGTGACAACAAGACCAAGATGCTTTTTTCTGCACATAAATAGCATCTGATCATTTAAAGCTAACTCCTAGCATGCTAGAAGATTTATTTTACTTTGCACTTTACTTTATGTGCAGAGACAGGACAAAAGACAAAGTAACAGTGTAGGGTTTTATCTAAACATCTGGTTTATTGCAAATGTGCAGTTGTATCCAAACAACCCAGTGAACAACCGTTCCAGGATACGGTACAGCAACGACACAAGTTATCTCTGCAAGACACACAGTAAGTCCACAAAGTCCAAAGTCCTGGTTTGTTTAGAAACATTTCTGGTTGAGGAGACCAAGAAAAAAAAAAAAGGCAAACTCTTTGGTAGTAGTGAGAAAAACAACAACAGAGTTCATCATGTTCCTCTCATTACTGACAGGCACTGTTGTATGGACCAGCAAAAGGAGCAGACCAAGATGCTGGAAATAAATCAGGAGTGCATTCACAGCCAGAAACGCTGGGTTCTACTTTTCTCGCCTCCTCCACTGTGATCAATATCAGATCTTCCCACTTCACTGCTCCGTTCTTTTGCTGTAAGAAGAATTGTGGGCCGACGTGCATGTCGCCCTGGAATATTTGTATTTAAAAAAAAAACTTTAACTTTTAACATCAAAGTTAAGCACTCTTATTTTACAACTGGATTTGTTTGAATAAAACAAAACAAAAAGGAAAATGTAGCGGAAAAAATGTCCCCCCAGTAGCAGTGAGCCCCAGCAGCAGACACTACATGATTACATTGTGCATTAAGTCAGTCTACTGCAGTGCACCGGCTCAGACAGGTGCTTGTACTGCATTAACCACCTATTCTGTTAATTATTCTGGTTATGCATGAAGAAATGCAGGTGACGGACAAAGAAACATTAGCTACGAGAACACAGTCCTGGTAAAATGTGCGGCTGAGCCTCCGTGAATTTGGCATTTGGAGACGTGATGAATCCGTACGATGGGGGCTCTTCTCGCCGAGACTTGGGGGCAGGGGGGAAAGCCTCGGGTGTGTCTCCTCCGGGTGAGTCCTGGAGCAAACTTCCCCCACACTATAGCACGTAGCACCAGTCGGGCCAGCCCAAACATCACCTTTTCACCCCCAAAGTGCAAAGGGTGTTTTGCTGGAAGGGTTTTGGCAAGGCAGGGAATCGCCCTTCCCTCTGTCTCAAAGCAAGCGCTTGTCTGTGACTATTTAGCCCCCGCTTCATGTTCTAAGCGCTTTTGTCTACAAAGAGAGACTACGACAAAGACTCGGATGGAATCAGAGACAGGCCTGACACCTCAGCAGTCAGAGCGTCTAAAGTTCGGTTAGTGCCTCGTCAGCGACAGCAGTTCTTTTGAGTCCGATCGATCATTTTCAGCTCCGACACTTCACCTTCGTTCTTCCGAAGGGGTCTCGGAGGCAAAATTTGCAACACATTCATTTAATGGAGGTCCATTACTGTAAAGAGACAGTGGCTCTGCCCGCCCCAAGACAGAGCCACTTATACAGCAGAGCCCGTGCTGTGGTTGCAGGTCTGCTGGTGCTGCTCCAGGCTCACCCGGGCACTCTGATTATCTAGAGGCAGTAACACATCTGTGGGGATGCGTGACTGGAACTTTTCGAGCTGTTCTGGACTGGCCAGATTCTTCAGCAGATAGTTCTCCCTCTCCAGCTGGTTGTTCTTCTCTGCCAATTCTTTGATCTGCTCCTTCAGGACCTCCACCTCTTCCCGTACTGCATACATGAGATGGTTCTTCACAAGATCCTGTGGTGAAACAGCAGAGAAAATAATGAATGAGATTGGACACACAGCATTTACAACAAACTCAAATATAGACGAGGAGTGAGTCGATGGGACGTGTGATCCAGCAACAGGTGATTGAACATAGAACGGGACGGGGGCAATCTTAAAGCAGCGTGGGACATGGGGACACAGTGCAGCCTTAAACTTGGAACTTAAAGTTAAAGCGTGGAACTACTCCACTTCGCTCACCTGCTCTGCTGCTAACACCAAGACCAAGATGCTTTGCTGCGCATGAATAGCATCTGATCACACAAAGCCAGCTCCTAGCATGCTAGGAGATTCATTAACTATACTTTGCATTCTACACACAACATACTCTGCACTGTTTTGACTCCGAAGCCCTCTCATGTCATTTTTTTTTTGCAATCTTAATTGCAATCAGCTCTTCACTTACTTTAACTTTAATCACATCCAAACAAAAATGTAGGATCTGTGCTGTAGTCACATGACTGACACTTCCCTGGTGTTAGTGGCAGCAGCTGCACAATAAAGTGTTTTAACCTTCAAAATAGATTTTTAAAAAAAGTGGTGTATGTGGGTCACATTTGGTCAACAGTTGTGTTTGAACCACTTTTGACTGCAGACAATCTTTAAGTCTTTGGTCACTTTGTTGACTGGGGCTTTACCACACAGTGGGTTTGATATTTGTGTCATTGTCTGGAGATGATGTGTCATGTGCGTGTGTGTGTTGTGTGGGTGCATGCGTGCGTGCTACAACTTACCATTGCCTGTTCAATCTTGTTATCGATGGCCACAACGCTAGCACCAGAGGCACTGCAGGAAAAGAAAACAGGCCATAAATGAACAGTTGAAAACCACAACTGATATGAAGTCACAGCTCAGAGACACAAAAACACTAAACACTGAGATGAGGTTTGTGATTGTTTTTTCCAATGCTTTTATGCCAACGAAAATGAAAGGGAAAGTAGTTTGTCCAGACGATGCAGAGATAATCCTGATACTAGATGAGGACAAATATTCAGATTGTGTGTGCGTGTCATTCGACTTTACTTTGGTACATTTTTTTATGAATGTTATACTTTGAAAACTGTTCTTAGACTTTTCTTTCACACTAAGGTGAAACAGACACAAAGGCCACAGAGAGGTGAGCAGGTAATAATGTGCACTAAAACCCGCAAAAGTCCAATTAAATGACAATAGTCCAACAATAACAACAACAACCTAGTGTTCAGTGAGGCCTGCAGTAGAACTGAAAAGCAGTCTGGCTGTTTTATCTGACTGGTGATAAACCATGCAAATCTGAGACGGAGCCCTGCACCTTAACGACAGCGTCGCAAATCAATATTTACCTGTTGTCAAGTTTGACCGACACTACGTCTCCTCCGAGCAGCGAGGAGAAGAAAGAGATGGAGAAGTTGTGCAGCTGGTAGACCGCTACCTCCATGGGTGTTTTAGCGAACATCTCCGTGCTCATGTTGAGTAGCACACTCGTTTGAATAACACTCGACGCCACGTTTGCGGACGGTTTAGTTTCCTGGTCTGTAAATCCGGCCGTGTATTTCTTTCTTTCGTTTTGAAGCTAAGCACCTATTTGCAGTGCCGTGTCAATAAAGTCTGCTACGCTTCGCTGTGCGGGAGCGATTGTCTGGTGGTTATTTCTGCCACCGGCCAATATTTGTAGGGCTGGCGCTCTGACGTCGGCTGACGTACGCATAAATTAGGCAAATGAGATGTCGGCTGACGGCTCAGGTTTACATGGCGCCTTTTCGTGCCGTAGGAAAAAAAATCTCATACCACAACATGTACAACTTGTACTTTACACATATCTTTGATTTTTTTCACACGAGAAATCATGTATGTATGTGCACATTCTGTTATTAAACCGAAGCCAAGTTTTTAAATAATTTCATAAAGTGTCCTCAGCCCCAGTGTTTTTCCATTTTCTTGACACTTTTGTGTAGAAAATAAAATGCATCACACAAAAGCCATAAAATATGATGCAATGCTGAGAATAGAACAACGGCAGTGACTGACTGCAATACATTTGTTATTGTATTGGTCTTGCACATTTAACTGTGTGTGTGTATATATATATATATGACCATTTATATATTACAGTTGAGTGTACACTTTAGGCTTTTTGCAGTATACTTTACACGTTTCAATTTCGCATATTGCATAGACTGCAATACCTAGTACTCATATACATTACCCTGTGGACACAGTATGTCGTTACATAACATATGGTCCTGGTTTGTCATAACTGTCCAACTGAAACAGTTCTATTTATTGTAATCTACTGTCCTTTCCTGGTATCTGTGACATGCATAATGACCATTAAGTCAAATCTAATCTAATCTAATAAAGTTAACTATACCCATACCCATACACATAAAGTTAACTATACCCAAACTAATAATAATTACTGTAGTATGCATACCCATATATGAAAAGTGATATTCTGGGTATACAGTATCATTTCTGGTTGGAATTAACTTGATGATTTGTTATGTAATTTCTGAACTTTTGTCCTCATTAATTTACATACAGGACAGTAGTCTTCTAACGTGCAATTATTTTGATTGATATTTTGATGTACATTTATTACATTAACTTGTGAAATAATTTCTCAAAAATCCAAAATTTGTTTTAGACAGTATAAAGGTGGATACAAGTTACAGCTTTTTCCGACTACTGGAGCAACAGGACAGTTTCTTCTAGTCAATCAGGTGAATCCCGAAGGAACGAGCTTTAGAAGAACATCTGAACGCGCCATTGCAGCTGCCCGGGTTCTGAACTTTCCCTTCTGCCACAGCTTCTTCAAGAAACCCACAGATCTCTCTCTCTCTCTCTCTTTCTCTGTCTCAACAACAAAACAGCAAAACAACCACGTCTAACTAAACTCCATGTTTGCACAAACACAATTATCAAGCTATAACCATAGAGCTGTTAAACGATTACAAATAAAACAACAGTATTCCTTGTACGGACCAAACCTGTGTCGGTATAAATAAACACGAATGAATGGAATTTCATTTTGAATGTGTGACCCTCTAAATGATTAAGTAGTCAATGGATGGATGATGGGAATTGTTAAAAACAATTTTAATAATATCTTACTGCGGTATGCTTGTTTACTGCAATACGTGCCAAAAACAATGACAACGTGTTCTTTATGTTACTCCTACACAACAACATATAACGGAATGTCCTGCACCACCCGCTTGTTTACAAACTGTATAGATAGGTTAACGCTGCTCAGGTACTTTTCCACCCACTCTGCGGTAAATTTCCTTTAGTGTACATCTGAATTTTACCGGCCTCTAGTGGTCAAAGACCAGAATACAAGGGTAGCCAATGGATAATGTTCAACTTTTCCTGAACATGTTTACTAAGGAATTTTCCACACTGGTGTTTCTGGCTCTAGGATTTCCGGCAAATCCCTGTTATTGTGGGTTTTCTGGTTTTTCCTTTTTTTTTTTTTTTTTTAGCCTTTTAGCCTAAGTATGGAAAATTCTGAGAGCACACTTGGTAACACCATTGATCGATCGATCATTGTTTGATTGGTGTACTGATTGATTGATTGATTAGTTCCAAACTTTTTTTCATACTATGAGTATCGAAGTATCGGAAATGTTGATGAGTTCACCATTAATAAAGGAAAATTCAGTAATATTGTTTTCATTATAAATCATCCTGAAGTCCCAAAGGACATCACATGTGTTATTACACAGGTAAAAGGTGAGAAAATGAAGAAAAAACATTGCTGACTCCTTTAGCCAGCAAGCCCAAGCAGAAAGCAGATTGAGAGGGCATTAGCAGCCATCGTGCCTGTCGTTTCACATTGTGGACTGTGACAGTGAAGGTGCCAGCTTTAATATAACACCCTGGTCTGGTGATGAGGAGGTGACTTACCCTGCCCTGCTGTGATAGCCCCATTAAGGTGGGGGCAAGTCAAAACGATTACCTCTGGCTCAACTGAAAGCACAGACAGTGGGGAAGACTTTCTGCACCATACAATTGAAACACGACATAATGAGCCACAGGCTTTAGGATGATGACAGATTTAAGTAGGGAGCTTAAAATTCTGCTGCTTGTCTGTGCTGACGCCATTTTACCACTCATCAAAGCATCAAAGATTTCTTTTACAAAATATTGTGATTTTAAATAACTAAAAAAAAGTTAAAATTATTATCTTTAATTTGTCATTTTTGAGTAAACAACTTCTTTCTGACTTTGTTTTTATGTGAAAATCCACTGATTTATTTTTCCCAGCTCAGGAACAGACACATTATATAACAGTGTGATTCATCCTACTCAAATCTGAACCAGCCTTGCGTGTGTTGTTGTAAGTCGCATAATAGGATTGTTGTTCCCAGTGTTTAAATAAAAACTGAACATGAACGCCTGCAACAGAACAATAACAAACATCCTGGGAGATTTCGATATAGGCTCACAATATGTGATAATTCTATGGTATGAATAATTGTTTGGCTAAAAACAGTTGTAAAAAAAAACGACTAGAGGGAAGTTATCAGTGTGACCCACATGAGTGATAACAACAGTGGTAGTATGGGCCAATTAGACCCCACACCTCTGACACCATTACCTAGATTTATTTAACACTATAGCACACAGCGTAGTTTAAAATAAGTTTAAAAAAAATTTAAAAAAGAAGAAATAAAATTAGACAAATACATAGAGTCACCACACAAAAACACGCTGACATCAGCAGATTGTTTGTTTTTATGTTAAGTGCTCCAGGGTTGCAACACGGAATCCTTTTCGTTGTTGCACCAAGCATAGAAAAATGATCAAATCAATAAATGCGAGTGTAGTGAGTGTGTGTACCACCACATTTGATTATTTCATGTTTTAGTAATTGTTGAACTGACATCCAGCTCTGCTAAGACCTTGTTAGTAATGGCAGGTAGCAATCATATTTAGTTGAGATGTTAGCTGTTAGCAAGTAAACGTTCTCTCAGATTTACTCCACTGTAATATATATATATGTATATATACATATATATACAGAATTCAAACATTGCTTGTATTTGGGTCAAATGCTGCTTTGGCTTAAATTCAAATCAAAACACAGGAACATAAAGGAAAACTAAGTTTTCAAACACATGGTTGGTAGTTCCAACCATGTGTGGTTGGAACTATATATAAATATATATATATATATATATACATGTATGTATATTACAGTGGAGTAAAATTATATATATAGTGAATGGTCTCAAAATGTACAATTTAAAAAAATACTACCCTCAGTACAAAGTGTTTAAAACACCTTGTCATAGAAGTAAACTTACTGTATGTACACAACATAGTTCAATTCATTTTCAGTCACATGTCAGACAACAGCCGCTACAGACGACTCATGACCGCAAGACTTTCTCCAAGTACAACTTCAGAAAATACACTTTCTGACAAACGTGGCAGTGACTCACTGTCCTTCGTCCTCAAGCCTGCAACAAACATCTGTTATCATCTGTCCAGCCCAGACTTCTCTTCTCTGTGCACATCTGCCACTATCACATGTCGCGTCCCGGCCAAGACATCCTCTTAACACAGAACAAACTCTCCGGCTACCATCTGCTGCCTCCACTTACCGACGGTCTGGCCTCCTGAACAGACTCGGAGAGTAAGGGGGTGAGTAGCTCACAGCCCTCTCTGGAAAGCTAAAGTGCTGGTGATGACAACAGAGTCTGTGGGACTGCTCGGCCAGGCGAAAGGGACAAAGAGTTCTGGGCGAAGGTGGTCTGGGCCCAAAACAGGAAACTTCAGCGAGACGTGACCGAGACTGTCCCATGTTGACGTCCAAATGAAGGAGCCGTTCAGGTGGCAGGAGCACTTTGACTGTTTGTCCACTGCTCAGCTGTTGTCGAGTCTCAGCCACTGTGTTGTCACAGCACAAAGGAACAATTGAGCGTCAGTGTCACCCCTGAATGTGCAGCAATAAATGTGAGTGCCACGCACAGACTGGCACTTGGTGATGCGCCTCCAATCCACGGTGAAATAACAATGGCCCCAGAGACACAGTGAAAGTGACAGTTCTCTGCAGAGGCTCATCTCTATACTGCTAAAGTAACTGACAATGGAAGTCAAAGAAAACTCTTACTTTACCAAAGGGAACCATCGTAGTTTGCATTGTTTAACCAGTGCCGTGCAATCAAAACTGGATATTTATGACGAAAAAATAAATCTTAGAAATGTTTTAAAACACCACATGCAGCCAAATGAGGGTAAATATCTGTCATTTCTCACTTTACTGCAGTACAACCCGTAGTACAGGGAGATTTTTTTCCCAAGCTAAGCATGATTGATGACACCTGAGGTCACAACCTTACATAAATTAACAATTCAATCTTCAAGTAAAGAAAAAAAAATTGCAAATGTTAGATCAATAAAATATATGATCTAAAATATTTCAAAATTTAAAAAAAGATATGTGTGAGGTCAATTTGACCTGAGAAAACCAAAGGTTCCTAAAAATACAGGCAATTCAAAGGTTAAAGATATTGTTACACAACCACTTGTGACTCTCAAGACAATTAAGCTGATGAATTAGTTCAGCGGTTACTTATGCAACACATTGAATTACAAGTTACACATTAAAACCCTCTAATGTATCTGTCAGTCAACCAAATCTGTCTCTCTTCATATCAAGGTGTAATTAACGTATTAATGTTCTCAGACCTGACGCTGCATGTGAAGGTTAAAGCCATTCCTCATTGACATCATTAACCACACGTTGCATGCTGGATGGTTTGTTCTGCCTAGGTGCTTCTCATTAGCACTGTATGCACGTAATCCACTTGACAGACAAAGAAAAACAGATTCTTGATACCTGATAGTCTATGGAACACGAGATGCACAGACAAGTTGGGTTCTAATGCACTCGACTGAAAATATCTTGTAAATCCAGTTTCTGCAGGTTGCCAATCCTAGTAATGATGCCAAGATCATAATGGTTGAATAAGATGCCATTAATAGGATTCGGCTGAAGGTAAATATATGTTATTAAATATATGTAATATATGTTATCCTGCTCTGAGACAGAAGACGATTTGACAAAGACATCAGAATTTTCTACTGCTTCACGCTTTCCCACACTTGTGCCACAACAGTAAAACAAAAATTTAACTTAAACCAATTAAACCATAAGAACATGAAATGAGACATAATGATCTTCATCAGTCTTCATCACCTGGACCTGTTTAGTTGAACACAACACCGATATGCTCTCAGGAATTGAATAAAGATACAAACAGAGATCTCCTGCCACAGCTTTGACTCTCTCTCTCTCTCTCTCTGTTTCTTACCCCTACCACCAGAGTGCATTTGACCCTATTGAAGCTCAACCTCAATTGTTTTTTTATGGTGCAGCTCTTGGATAGCTAGAGTGTGAGGTTCTAGGGGAGTCAATGTGTGGTCGGGTTTAGAAACTGTCCTTCTGCATGATGATTGGACAAACCTCCCAAAAGACAGAACCACATTTTATGTTTAGCTTCCTCTTTTTCATAGACCAGCAACTGCCATCATTTTAACCTGTTATCCCTTAGTCAATGTTTCAAAGAAGACAAAGTACAAAAGTTCTTCCTCTATTTTGTCTCTTGACAACATAAAATGATTCACTTTAAGGATTTAATAAGCAGAAGACTACTCCTAGGGCAACTCCTTGGCAAACCTTAGGTAATTTGTACTGCATTTACAGCAGCCTTCACTGGAACTAATAGAAGTTTACAGTAGGCCGAGCTGCAGTTTAATAAATGGTGCGGCCCTGTGAACTACAGACAACAAGCCCGGGGTGTTTACAGCATCTGGCACCTGCCTGTGTTTTGTCAAATGTTAGACATCAACTTCATCATCATCATCATCATCATCATCATCATCATGACTCTCCTCAACAGCTAATGTTTATGTAGGCTCACCTATCTTTGAACAGGACAAATGTTCTGGCTGAGTCTACTGTGAAAATACTGCCATAGATGCCAGCAGCAGAGGAATGTGTTGAGGAAGCATCCCAGAATGATCACTTGTCAGGCAACATTCATCTCCCAGCACTTATGTTCCCAGAGGAGAAATAACACGATGTTCTAGCTGAAAGCCTGTTGGACTAACAGCTGCAGAGCTACCGTGCACTGATAAACATCATTGATTTTATTATTACTACTACTTATTATTATTATTATTACTACTACCTATCTCAGTGCCCTTCAACTAATCTCGGTCCTTGGTTGTTGTACCATAAACATTTACCAGAGGGCTGGTTCTGTTTTGATGAACTTGAGTACGTGCTAATAAAATAGCCTGTGTGAGTTTACATCTCCAAGACAAGAGGTTTCCTCGTGAACCTGTCTCAGATTAACTTAACACAAACCATGAACGGCGATGGTCAACGAGGAACTCCGACACTTACCAAGTAGCCATGTCTGCCACTCAGCATGGAAGCTGTGATGAACGGCCGGCACCGTGGGGAGGGGGGGGGATCGTGTCCCAGAACAAAAGGTTACTGAGGTCAGCGCTATGTGTCTATATTCATCTGTCCATATGAGTTCTGTGTGCTCAACAAATCATGTCATGGACACGGTGTGGTTGTGTGTCAGATGTCATGCTGGCATGAATACATGCTGCTCCCAGACTAAAACTCGTCCTGGTCTAGATATCTGAGAATTTCTGAGCAAATTAAAGGGACATTACAGTGATTGCATCTAAGTGACAACTGCAGCTAAGAAGACAAAAATTAGCACCAAAAAAAACCCAACTTTGAGTGATTAGCACTTTTACAGAAAGGAGATCACCCAGTGCTTTTGGTACGCTAGTTTACTGCCACAATCCAAACACATGCAGGAACAGAGTGAATGACCAGAGGTGTAAATGTGAGTGTGAATGGTTGTTAGTCACCCTGCTGTTCGCCCAATGAATGCTGGGATTGGCTGCAATCCCTGGCAACCCTGAGAACGGTTGACTGGTAGTGAATGGATCTAATCAGTTGACTACGTTTACACGTCAAAACAGTGTATGAAGATCATTTCTCTGCTCTGACTGTGAAAATAAGCCCGTTCTACATCATATCTGGATCATCTACATCTATATTTTTATTCAAACGCAGTCGTCACTGTCATTGTTCACTTTCCCATCCTTTTTCTCCGCTCTTCTTTCTCAACTTGTGTATTTATCCGACCCTGCAGCTGTGCGACCAGAGTCATCATCATCTGAGATAACACAGCAGACACGCGGGCCCTCGAAGAGCCGCCCCCCCTCGGTGTGTGTTTGTGTATTTGTGAATGTTTTTGTTTGCGTGTGTTAATGCTGATGCGTGCGGTTGCTCACACGGACACGACCACATGAACGGCGGCCTTGTCAGCACAGTCTGGATTTAGCTGGGCCGACAGGCACCCTGCTATCAGTCGCCGTTGGCGGGGTACGTGCTCTGAACGGTTCCCACAGACTCCAGCAGACTTCTCTGCTGAGCATTAAAGCCTGGTCCTTTTGTCACCTACGGGATGCCAGTGGAGCAATGACTTCGTTCCCAGGCATCATGTGAGACCAGTCACTGGCGGTCATCGCTGCAGGAAGTGAACCGCCTCCTTACATCCATCAGTGGGATCATAAATTGTGTTTCCTATGGCTTTTGTTCAACAGACTTTTCCGAGGCGGCCTTTTACCAGTGAGAGAACTATACATACTGTACATGTCTATACTCTCATACTCATATATCAGTCACTACAACTGCAATACTGGTAAGTTAGTCACACTGGCCCGAGGATGTTCTAACACCTAGTCTTCAGCTGAACATCAATATCGTCTTTCTTTGACAAAACCACTGGAATGAACGTCATCATAAGTGATGTCTCCACTGTACTGTGAACCTAAAGATAATTGATCAAATTAGAATATTTCTGCTATTTTCATCAGACTAAAGTTACCAGTCATACAGTGTACTATGTAAAACAGTGTGTACACAAGAAGTACTTATTTTGTTTTAGGCTCACAGCCCACAAACCAACGAAGAAATGTACTGTATTTAAAGACACCTAAATGTAAAGGAAAAAGATGGAGGAAATATTAAATATGAATTAATTCATTATTTTTTGATTAATGCGTGCTTTTAAAAGTATTGGTAAAATAGTTTTACATCCAATTTCTACTAATTAGAAAATACATTAAAGTTTATGAACATTTTATTATTTTATTGTTATCGTTAAATATTTCTCCTTGAATAATGATAATAATGACACATTTGTTTAATCATTATAAGCCTAATAGAGCTATTCAAATAAACTGACTGAATCTGATTTAAATTATATATCACTTACGTATTTCTCTCAGGGAGATAGATATATATTTACCTCTTTTAATCTTACTTTTACATCCTTTCACTTCTTTCAGTCCTTTCACACCTTTTCCGTTTGTCTTCAGTTTGTGTGTGTGTGTGTGTGTGCTTTGAACTTCCTCTTCTTGTGTGTTTATTGTGTAGAAACACTTAAAAAAGACCATTTCATTTGAAAACGGTTTCATGTAAAATACAGCTCTGCCTTCAGAGACCCAGCGTCTGAGCCGCGCTGTGTTCATATGTAAATAATGAAATAAATTCAGCGGAGCCGCACAGCTGCCTTAAAACCATTCATGTGCCACTTCCAAAAGGCGTACATGACATAACTCAAAGTGCAGCTTTGAAGTGGAGCAACAGGGAGCTCATGGATGTTTGGCACCTCATATAACTCCCCCCACCAACCATTCAGGTGTCTAAAAAAAAAGGGCCGCAGTCTCTCACTGCCCCACAGAGGTTCATGTGAAAAGAGAACATCATGTACCCTGGGTTTCTTCAGCCTGTCTGTGTGGTAAAAACCCCGACCCGTGGAGGACGAGGCCCAGATGTGTCGGCAAAATAAAACCATGCTGTGGTTGTAATAAAAGAAAACTTCAATATACACAAATCCAATTAGATCGGCCACATCTCTTTCAGGAGTAACACAACAGAAGTGTACACCCAGATGTGTGGCCACCCACAGAAGAGAACTGTAAAAACAAATACGTTCTGGCTATAAACGTGCGCGTTACGTCACCCGTTCTTGCTGCTAAATTCTCTCAAAGTAATGAAATTAGCGTTAATTGCAGTGCACTTGAAAAAGAATCAAGTAAAAGCAGATTGATCACGGTCATAAACTCCTCTCAGTGTAACACTGGGGGATTCACTTACAATACATTTGATATGTTACTGACACTGTGAGAAAATGTGATGAACGGTCTGTACCAGAGCTGTCAATTTTAACCTGTTAAGAAGTTCTGCCAGTAACCAGATACAATTTGTTGATGCATTTTGATGAACTCTGTGTCTGCACTATTTTTGATTCACTTCTTGTCATTTAAACAGAAACAAAATGTCCGTTTCTCCATCTCAGCTGCAAAGCTTGTAGAGGCTTCAACTTCAGATGACATGCCCTGCTTGTGTCAGACCAGCAGAATTATACGTATAATTTTATCATTTGGATTAGTCACGAATAACAACAGGTGTGAAACACAAACACCTACTATAACTTTCTGTACCAGCAATATACAGAAAAACTGATTAATCACGATTAATCGTGAGTGATTGTGATTTATCCAAAGCTACCCCGTTTTATTTGTTTTTCGCAATTTTGTTATTTTTCACCTAAGTTAAGAAAAATGAGCAAACCCTAACAATAACATGTATGTATTATGTAACAGCATCTGTCAATGCACAGTCTGACTGAAGAAGCAGGCCTGCTGCCATTCACAAGACTATAACAACTATATCACACAGTGTATCAGTCATTAGTTCATTAGTTAATAGGAATTTGTTCAATAAATAATTCCCTCAAGCCAATAATGAAAAGCAAATACCAGATCATACATGTAATTTCTGTAGAACAGTTGCAACAATGTATCAACATATACTGTCAGTTTACAACAAATAAAAGAAGAAAATATAAATCACCCAGCTGGGGTGTTAGTTGATTAATATGAATTAATTTAGTAACTTATTCATTCATGTAATTTGTGGTCATTGACATCACTGTTAGACTAACAATTATCATCATGTCGGCTGACGTATGAAGTATTGTAACTTCTGGCCTGCATTCAGCAAAACAAACCGTATTCCTCAAATATTGTTTGTGTTTTTTCCTGTGATTGGTATCAGCCCGGCAGGATTTATACTGCGAGCCACCAGCACTATTTCAGGATGTGACTGAGGCGGGCAGGGGAAGGATCTGTATCAAAGGCTGCTGTGTGATCCAAATAAATTAACAACACAGCCATATCAAGAACAGGGACTTAACAGGAACCCCAGCCTATCCTGCCTCCACAACGCCAGAAAACACTGCCCTGAAGGCTGAGAGGCAGCTTGACAGATTCTCTGGTTTTCGTCATTTCATTTATTTTCTTCATCCGTTCGCAGTCCATATGTAGACACAGAGGTCACTGAGGTCGGACACAACCTTAACACTACATGGAAAACTCATGATAAGAAAACTTGACCCCTCCTGAGGATGTTGAGCTCAGTGTCATAAATGCCAATGTTGGAACTACAGAAATAAAATGTTCTGCAGAAGCAGGAAAATCGCACTGTGACGAGGGAAGTTTCTGAAGGCAGGGTTTTACTACTTGAAATTATTTTTACTGCACAGAAATTACAGCCTGACAGCAGAGTCCAGGTTAAAGCCCTCTTCCCAGAAACAAACAGGAAATTCTTCCACTTGAAGAGACTCTTGAACTCTGGATTTGGTGTGAGCACACATGACAAGCAGTCGTAGAGAGATGCCATTTTTCAAGCTGCCTTTCCTGGTCTCTGCTGCACAGGGGGAGAGTAAACAATGCTGGGCTCTGGATGTCGGCTTCCAGCGTGTACGCAGGAGGTGCAAAGTTCACTTGTGAAATCACAGAACACTCCAGTGTGATGCACCACAGATATCCAATCATGCACGGAGATTCGTATCGTTGTCTGAACGCAATAAGAAGGAGGACAAGTGCAAATCACGCAGGCACGTAACTGCAACGTCGCTGAAACGGATGAACACACGGTTGAGGTCGCTGAGGCGTGCAGAAAGAACACGGTCGCACTCACATGTGAACACGAGCAGGCACGCACACACGCAACAACACACACTGTTTGTGCATCTGTTTCAACTTGTAAAATCACAGGATGTGGAAGAGGAATTCTCCCAGGACACTAAGTCAGGACACAACTTCACACCTTTCATGGGATTTTCATAAAGTGGATTAAATTTAAAAAAAACATTTAAAAAATATATAGAAGGGTTCAAAGAGTTCTCAGGTTTTAGATTGTATCAATCAGAGTTTTAGAAAAAGTAGGAATGCTGTTTGGTAAAGCAGTGCTTTGGAATCAAAGAGTAATAAAACACAACAATTCCAAGTGAGTGTGACAGAGGAACAATCAGATGATGTTGATGTGCTGAAAGAAAATCTGAGGCTGACGTAAAATCCTTAATCAGATCTGGCCTTCACCAGACGCTGCCTAGTAACAGCCCTCTATTGTTTTGAAGATGAACAGATTTGCTCACGTCGGCGCTCTTTGGGAACCAGTGAGCTGTCACCTTATCACTGTGTCCAAACAAACAGGTACACGAGGTTCCCACCAGCATAACTATCCCAGTGACCCGTCAGATAGAAGCATAAGCTATCGATGCTAAATGGCTAAATCATTCAAATGCAATCATTTTAATCGGGCCACATAAAATATCTAGTGGTGTATTCTGCTGCGTGGCGCTTTGGCCCAGAGGTCGTTGGTGTGGAACTGCAGGGTTCACCTCCTGGGCAAGACATCATATGTCCTCTGTCCGAGCGCTTCATTAACAACAGCCTTGTTTGTTTACAAAGACCAGACACCTAAAATACCATAATACCATATCCCTAATATTAGCAGTCAGAGCAGTATTACTGCGATGACTTCAGAGTACTGTTCCACGTCAGATTTCTTGTTTGTCCCGTCAGATTTAATGAAGTGAAAACGTTATTATTGTTTTTGAGGAAGTGTGAGTATGTTTTGCAGAACTGAAATAAAATCCTGTTACTCAGTTTGCCACACCTAGCTGGATGACGCCTGTCTCACACACGCACAGACAGAAACACACACACACACACATACCTGCACACACACATGCAGCATGTGAACAGAAAAATGCCCAGTCATGATTAGTTGCTTCATTTTGTCCAACTGCAACAGAAGCAGCAGAGTATGTGTCAGGCAAAAGTTTTAGGCAGCTGCGCAGTTTCCTGGCCAAAAAGCCAGGAAACACTATGCTTTGCTAGCTGCTGGCCTGGTGCATTCATGAAAAGTTTATATATATATATATATATAAAAGCCCCTAAACAACCCATAAAAAACTGTATATGCTGTTAGCAATTAGCTTCTGTCTTGTCGGACTTGTCTGCCACCTGGTGCACATTCACCAGTCCAGCTCCCTCTGTCCTAACCCTCCTCATTCACTCATCTTTGTATTTGCTCTAAACAGCTATTATCAGGGCCTTTTGTCTACCCTGTGTCTCAGAACAGTAAAGCGTCTCAGACTGGCGTGCGTCAGGACATCAAAACCATGAATCTTGATAGCAATTATCCTGTCTCTGACCTGTCTCACATTCCTACCTGTTGTCTGGTACATGCAAACCTATTTTGGCACTGATGTTGATGTTATGAAAGGGGGAGAAGGGTTGTGAAAAGACCTGTGCCGGTCGGGGCGGGGGTGTGGGGTGAGGGGGTTCGTATACAGTAGGTGCGGTTCCTGGTGAAACAACAGCCTTGTGTACAGCCAGCCTACCACGTCTGGGCTGGATTCCCAGTAAAAGATAAACACACCGCTGCTCTGCCGGGTCATGTTCCTTCTCTGTTATGTTTTGGCCAAAAAAAATAAAATAAATTAAAAAAACTCAGAAACACAAGGTCTTTTGTTTGTTGGGAGCATAAAGTACAAACTTAAATATGTTCTTAACATAGTTGCCATCTGGGACCAACTCTATAGTACTGGCTGTTTACTGGTTTGTTATGTTACAGCTGACCAGCGTTCGGGCAGATAAACACTTTTCAGGACAGAACCGTCCGGGTCAAGGAAGTGTCTGCTGTCAGACTCTTCTTCTCGCACTGACACAGTAGCACCTGCCCCAAGCTCACCCGCTGTCTGAGTGTGAGAGCAGTGTTAAATGTTTTTGGACTTCTCCCGTATCAAAGCCGTCTGCCGGTGTGAGGAGGGCAGCGGCCGTCCAGGCCGAGTTGATGAGGCGTCTGATCGGAATAAAGAGAGTCTGTACGATCTTCTTTCAACGCAGCTCAGTCCATCGGATACCCAGCGTCTGTGCTCAGTGCTTTGTATCAAAGCCAGAGCAGCGAGTTCACACCAAAACAGGAAAATGCCAAAAATGAGGAAGAAGAAAAGTGGAGGAACGAGAGCAAGTGAGTAAAAGACGCAGAGAGAGAGAGAGAGAGAGAGGGGGCTTTTACAGCTGTTGTTAGGTATGGTTTCCTCTGATACCAGTACTTGGCTGTACTCCCAGTTTTTTAGGTACACTGTGAGGAAATACAAATACTTTGAGATATTGGTGGTTTGGAAAGTGCTGCCACGTAATGATCGTGATGAAATAAATTGCTATCACTGACACTTTTTGATATAAATTATGCGAAAGTTAAAAATAAAAGTGAACTTTGTTACACGGTAGTTAAAGCAGCCCAACAGAGTTTTCTCTTCACTCTCCCAAATCTTTTCCTTCCTTTTTTATGGATGTTGTGCAGAGGCAACGGTGCAGACAGCTGCGACGTGCATAAGCCTCTTAACAGGATCAAGGTCATTAGAAGATTCTCTAATCTGTGCTGTACATCCTATTATGTTTGCATCAGCAGGTGTCACGGAACAAAGTCGAAAAAGAAAAAAATCTGGAAGTGTTCCAAACCTTGATGCAAATATTCGGTCAAGACAAAATAAGTGTGCACAGTGGAAGGGTGGTTAGTGCTCTGGCCTTACAGCAAGAAGATCAAGGGTTTGATCCCCTTTGATAACCGATAGGCTGCCTGTGTTTCTACAGAAATCTGCAGCTGCAGACTTAATCAATTTTAGCTCATCAGCACCACTCGCAGGGTGGGAGTAAAACTGCCATTTTAGAGTATTAAGTATTTTTTTCTCAGCGATCGGAGAAGAACAGAAAATATTTACCAGTGAATTTGCCAACACTTTTCAAAGGGTCATTGTTTTTGCCCCAGCCCCTCTGGTGGGAACCACTAACTTTCAGCTGTTTCTGGCTTATGTTGCTTTAGCTTTTGTCATGTACTTGCAACTATTGTTGTTTTTTGGCTAACTTTCTTATTTTTATTATTTCCATGTGAATTTCAAGTTATTGTATATTTTCCCAGCTGTTTCAATATTCACCATTTCTTGGCTTATGTTTATCGATGTTTGACATCTAGCTAATTTATTTACTTACTGGAAATGCAGTATTTTCTAAATCTGCCGGAAATTGACATTTAAATACATCATGAAATCAAATTTTACCTAAAAGGCCTACATTAGGCACTTACATTTCCAGATAATTAGTGTAAGTTATTATCAGAGTACGAGTCGGTCCTTCAGTCACTCCAGGAGCCAAGCCACTCTTTCAATGTGTCACTGCTTGTGAACGCTCCTTCAGGATTCATTGGTTTTTAAAATATAATTCAAATGAGAGTGAAAGACAACGAGTCGCAGACACTGAGAGAATAAATAACACTTTCCTGATGAACAGTAGTCATCTGTTTACACCCAACACTGCAAGAAAAGGACAGGACTCCACACGTACATTTAGATGAAAATAATAATAATAAAAAATGTGTGTTTTTGCTGCCCCCCTTCCCTCCCCTGGTATTTCTCTGAATTCCTCACTAATATGAGCTGCAGGTTTCCTGCCAGAGGGGAAAGAATGATTCCAGTGAAAAGGAGGACAGTGTAAAAACATCAAAAACTCTCCACATGGCTCGCTTTCACATTCTGGCTAATGATTATACAGGGCAGAATTCTAGAAAAAGCATGAAAGGAACGCCATTGTTTTGCCAGTATTTTGTATCTGTTTGTTACACAACTACTGATATGAAGAGGAGATTGTCCCAGAAGTAGGAGGAGCCAGTATACACCAGCAGATGGCAGTTACATTTATGAATACAGCCATGGTAACGGCCATATACACACATACAGACTGCACCACTTTGCTGCATGCATCCAGTATAAGTCGTACAAACACTGTACGCTACAACATCTGTTTAAATTCCACCCTCTGGCCTGAGCCACCCGCCAACTCATCAGTTTTCAGAAGAAATAGAACATGTTGTTGTTTTAATGGCGTTGCCCAATAAGTGCAGCCCAGCCTCCCCCTCCCCCCCCCCACACACACACACATTATCACCTTTAATATGGGAGTATCGCTCAGCTATGTAAATGTAAGTAACGCTACAAAAGCCTGAAGGTGACGCACCAGTAAACACAAGAGGGTTTCAGGAGAAAAGGTGTGCGAAAATGACAGATGCAAATGTGTAGGAGGGAGAAAACGAAGACTCTTGCACCACACAGATGATTATGATTTCCTCCCAAATTCCTGTAGACGTCAAAGTCTATTTTGGCAAAGGAATTACAAGTGAACTGTTTCCTGCACAGCACTCACAGTAGTTGACTGTTTTCCTTCTTAAAACTGTTTTCTGTTGTTGCTTAGTGTGTCTCTTTTCTGCAATGGATTTTGAGGACTGCACCACTAGATACGTTCAATTATTCAGGTTTTTGACATTTTTCCAGAATGTCAACCTGGGGTTTTTAAGAAAAGAACATGGAATACTGACTTTATTGCTGACCTGGAAACTCCGAAGAAAACATCTTGACCCTATTTGACCTCCCCACAGTTGGTTGACAAGTATATAAAGTTGGATAAAATGTTTCTTCTGTCTCTGCTAGTAAGCTACAGTCGCTCTCAAGTCAGTTATTAATAGCGCTTTGTGTACAGAGGAGCCCACTGACAGACTTCTGCCAAAAACATAACCATCTGGACAGTATGCACATATGTATAATAATTTTGTCATAATTCCCCACTTTTTGACAGTTTCTAATTCAGCGGGGTAGCTGTTAGTCCAACTAGCTTTGTGTCCATAAAGTGTACAGAAAAAAACCCACAAACAAACTTGGGCTAAAGATGTAACCAACCATCTGGACTGAATGATCAAGATGTGCATTTGGACGAGAACAAAGATGAGATATGGTTTTGGAGGCACAAAAAAAAATCTGGTCTATGGGTTCAAACATACATGAATTAAGTCATGTGAGCATCAGGACTAAATGTGCATGATGTACATTTTTATGAAAGGTTAGCAGGATGATTTCTAGTTTAGCAAGCGCAAATAATTTAAACACAATTCAGTTCTTTTCCGACAGCCCCTAAATCAGTGGTGTAGCTGTTAGCCTTAGCCGTAGCTTCGTTCCAGACTCTTGTAAACATAATACATACCAACAAAATTGTGATTCACTCTGCCCAATGACACCATACTGGAAAGAATGCAGAAAAGGGTCATTCAGTTTTACTAGTGCTAATTGCTGCCTCTGATAGTGCACAGTGAGATTGCAAGGGAGAGAGAGAGAGAGAGAGGGAGAGAGAGAGGGAGAGTGGGCACAATGCCCCATCAGATAGGACACTAGCTGCCCCATGGTACGATGGCCTCTCTTCAGCACACACTGAAGACAGTCCTCCCCCCGGCCCCCGTCTGTGTCTCTGTCGGGAAAATGACCAGAAACAATCACAGACTCAGTGAAGCTTGGCAGAAATGCACGGTCTTTCCCTCTTTCTCTCACGGGCTCATGTCTGCCAGAGAGAAATATCTTGGCAGAACACGTCAACCTTTTCCATCCACCGCCATTGACTGCCAGTGGAACCGAGCTGGTCCTCGGCCGGGGCTGTAATTTCTCCTGTGTACAATTACAGTGAGGGGGTAACTAGCTTACTTAAAGAGCTGCAAGTCGTATGCAATAAAAGGCACTCCGATAAATCAGGTTTATCATTTCATGGGCCGTTTCTTTCTGCGATGACTGCGTTGTGATCACACATTTGAACGGCCACTCTCATTTTCTCTGTCTGCTGTAAATGTCTGTCTCCTTCTCCTCCTCTGTTCTCTGTTATTGTTTTCTCACTGAACTCCTGTCTGCAGGAACATTAATGGCCGATGAGAGCTTGGAAATTTTGGAAACTCCAGTAACAAACAGGAAACCATAAACTAGAGTCAGGATTTGACTGTGTGTCACAGGGATTTGCCAGTCTTCATAGTGTAAACTGTAATTCAGCGTGGCAGTTATATTGCCGCCAATATTTCCCTGTTCAGAACACCTCTGTCCTGATTAAGCAATCATCTTCGTTGCATATTTTAATTCACGTGTTGAAAGAAACTCATTGCACTGAGGCAGGTTACTCAACGCGTTTCCTCCTCCATTTTCCCAGCTGGGCGGCTCAGTGTTTTCAGAAGTGTTTTACTCCCTGTGTTATGCAAAGGCTCGAATTAATTACACAACGTCACCTTGAGCACTTTGGGGACGACACATCTTTCAAAATGATGTGCCAAAGAAAGATGTAATTAAACCTCAGGTTTAACGCCGTTTAAACGCTGGGGATTACTTTAACAGCACGCTTGTGTAACGGGAAGCAAAAGTCACTAAAGTCGAGTCTAAACCCACTTAAGCACTGCTCATTACATACTGTAATACCCAATGATCCAGTACTGGGTTGGGGTAATAACCTGAATTTGACATAAGATCTCCGACCAAAACTATGTTGTTTTTATGGTTTAAATGCCCAGTTACCAACATGGCCGCTGCATGGCAGGAAGGTTTATTTTCAAATGACCTATCTGTGCTAAATTACACAGAAGCACAAACAGCTTGAAGCTGTTTCCTAGTAGATCCAGAACAAGAACATACATTTGTTCTGTGTTGGAAACAGAACACGTCATTAGTTCTACCTTTCCTGATGAGAATGATCTCGTGACCTGCAGCAGAGTTCAATTCAAGTTATTGTTTTCTTTCCCAGAGACTCTCGGAGCACTTCTCAGAAAGTACTGTGGTGAAATTGTTTGCTAAACTATGTCTTAGTAATTGCGTGTGTGTGTGAGAGATAGAGAGAGAAACAGAGAGTGAGAGAGTTAACGCCTCTTTCTATGTATGTCTGTACATTTATAACATTTGAAAATAAAAGCAGAGTTAGTTTACTAGTTTCCTCGACTCCTCTGCTCTACTGTACCTACAGTAAATGCATGGCTGTGTTTACTCTGCCCAGGAGGAATCCACCGGGTTAATGACAGGGTTCACTGTCTGGGTGCATTGTGTATCAGAAAACTGTGGTTAACTCAGTCAGAATGGGATGATGGGAATTGGTAACATAGAACAAACAACAGACGGAATAAAAATATGCACCGATGTAACAGATATGTTTTCAGTTGAAGGGATGAAAGAACGAGAAGAGACTTCACAATTCCGCAAGACTTAAAAAAAACAATACTGGCACTGCTATAAGCTAGTAAGATGACTTACACAACACAGCTTAAATTAGTATTACAAATGCAGTGCAACATGTATAGCATCAAAAAGTGACACTTCATGTCTAGATCAAAACTCACTAAAATACACCTTTAGATGTGGCCTCTGATAAAGGATTGGTTCCCACTTTTTCACTTGTTTCACATGCAGTCAGACAGAGTGGAAATCTCACGGCGGTGAAAATGGAACACAATGAAAAAATGTTATTGCCTCCTAGCCGGCGTCCTGGCCGGGAGACGTGGGTCTATTAACTGCATAATTTCAGCATCTCTCCATGTGGACCGTGCCCTGCAGACAATACACACTTTTTCCATGGTCTGACTAATGCTGTGGTAGAGCAGGTTGAAATGTGCCAACAACAGGCTGATGGGAAGAGCAAGCAGTACACAGTAAACTACACAGTAAACTACGCAGTGCACTACACAGTAAACGACACGGTAAAACTACTACAAATATTAATGTCAAGCTTTGCAAGTGTGGAATAAGTACATTATTACAGTATAAGAAATCAACATAAATCCTGTGGCATTTTCTGCAGCTATTTGTGTTTGTGTTTTTGTGTGCGTATGTGTTTGTTGACAGGCCGTCTCATTATCTCAACCTGCTCCAATGCCATGGAGAACACAGATAAGGCAGTGAGGGCCTGCCATGGTCAGTTCAACACCCTCCACCCTTGTCCTTATTTAACTCTAACTCCAACCACTGAGATGGAGCTGTGAGGAAATCAAGACGAGATTGAAGCGAAGTGACGAAACACGTCTAAAGGAGGAAGAACAATGAGTGTCTTATAAACATGGGACACGGACCGGCCTTGAAGAATTGTCGCTGCCACTTCTCCATTTCAATGACATTCTTGAGAAAGGGTCGTTTTTCTTCACTGCACAGACGTTTCACCACCTGTACTTTTGCTTCGTCTGTGCTGTGCTGGGTGGAAATGGGCGTGAAATTTTAAGGATTATTTCTGGACTATTTCAGTCTGTTGATCTTGTAAAACTAATGTCAATAAAAACCACAGAGTCTTTCTACAGATAATGTTACTCCATGAGCATTAGCCGTAGCATGAGAAAACACAGTATCACGATCCAGACTTGAGGTGAGAACTACACCGTGAGAACTCTACTCTGAGGAGTTTTTTTTTTTTTTATTCCATTACCGTGACACTTTTTCTAGCTACCTTTGGACAGTCTTTAAACAATCTTGAGACATAATGACTAAAAGATCTAAAACATACATCCTTGCTCCTAACATTAGTTAGATGTACTACTAAAAACAGGTAACCTGTTTCCGAGTCTTCTACCAAACCCTGACCTTGACGACCTAATCCAGATGACAAAGTTGACGTGTTGCGTATGGACGTCTAATCCAGCACTGCAACAGACAGTATCTCCACTCAGGACAAAAGAGCTTAGCCGGATTCTTCTGTGATGATGTGTCAATAACAACATAATACCGTGGGTCACCTTTGTGAACGGGAGCACGCTACTGTTTGTGTGCAACTGCCTGCGTTGCCAAGGAGTGTGTCTCACGTCTTCCCAGACAAAGATGAGTTTCTAATTCCTGGCCTTGAAACGGCCGTCAATAAACATCGTATGATATTAGGAATTAAAAAGATTGCACAAAAGCACGTCTGTGTTGCGTTTACTGCCACTTTGCAGTCCTCACAGCTAATCCTGAGAATCTGCCTTTCAAGTTTAGACGATCAGTTTGTCTTCGCTATTAGTTTCTTGTCCTTTTGGTGAACTGAACTAGTGGAAAACAAGTTAGAATTTACAATTTTGAAAAGTTGTTATCTTAAGCTATATATATATATATATATATATTACGTTCATCAATGGTGACTTTTAAATATAGCTTGGAAAGTAGGAGTTTCGTCCACAGGAAATAAGAGGAACCGTTTCAGTCATCAAAGCAGAGATTGTTATGATTCAAGGTATTCTGAGATTCTGAGGAGCTCTTATGAAAATAAACCCACGCCGCCGTTCATAAAGACAACTGCAGGCTGCAGTAACCCTGGTACAGGGCGTGTCTGTGAGTTTCTGTCTGCTCAGGACAATGGTAACAATCACATCCATTGTGTGCCTTCTATCTGCGTGTGTTTTCCAGAAAATGAATAAAGAATCCATTCGTTTTGATCTCTTGACAAATAAATCAAGGCCGTTACATGCTGTGTAGTCAACAGAGGGCGAGGGTGAGTAACTGCACCGTACCCTGGAAAGAACCCTCGTCAACGTCAGGACCCAATACTGCAGCCTTCACACGGACACAACATAACATGGCCTATGAAGGACTCATTAAAAACCCATTATGCTTCCTCTCTTTCCTTAAATGGATAAGTGTCACAACGTTAGCCACAGTGAAAACATGTGGAGCACGAATACCACACTGTACGCCAGGAAGGTCACGGACCTTTATTTGACCACAGCCCAGTTTCATGTAAGACATTTTCTTTCTTTCAACCATGATGATCACCTAATACAACAATCTCTAACTTTAAGTCGGTCTCAGTTGACAGTTTCCTGTTTTTTTTTTTTTTTTTTTCATTCATTTCCTTCATGACTAGGATGCACAAACGTTTTAACTGGAGAGAATTTGATCCCTACAAATTTTGTAAAAATTAAAGATAAATTAATACATCTTAAAAACAAGACAAGAAGAAAAATAATATAAAGACACAGTGCTAAAGTGGTTTGTGTGGTTGCCTTACAGCAATAATGTCACCTGTTTGATCCCCTAGTCTGTGTGTTTGTTTGCCATGGCAGTGTAGACATGGGATCTGTTTTGGACACTTTAGTTTGTTCAGGTTGTTTTGGATCAGATCAATAGTTCCCAAAGTAAGGGGCGGGTCCCCATTGGGCTCTGAGTTTAGCGTAGCAGTTGCAAAATTCCACAGTTCCTTTATTCGTCCCACAGCTGGAAGTTGCATTGATTGTTTTGTTTTATTCTCTTTTGTTTAACCAGTGTTTTTTGTTGTTTATTTAAACATCCAGGGTAGTTTTGTTGCTATAAACACTTCATTAAACCAACTGTGACTGAGATGACATGTTTTCCCCCACATTTATTCACTCAGTTTGTTTCTCTTGTGTCATTTTAACAGCAGCGTTACCAGAGGTGCAGAGAAAATTCAGCAAAAAAAGAAACTAAGACCTGAGACAAACACCTTCCCCGGCCTTTCACATCCTCTGGAAACCGAGGAATTACTTCCTGAAACAGTACCAAAGGTGTCACCGTGTACACGACACAGCCCGAAGTGACAAGAGCGAACTATTTTCAGTTGGTTTTGTCTATGTTTTGTTTTTGCCCGTGTCCTGTCTGCCTTTTCTTTGTCACTTCTCTCCCTCTCCCACTGGCTCTCCCTCTTTTTTCTTTTTGCTGACATCGCTCCGAGCCTTCACAACATGCCCTTTGTTTTGCTGGAGTTTTGCTCCTCAGAGCTGCTGCCTGCCCATGGCTGTGTTCCCCTCTCATCCTGACATCCTACCCCCTCTGCCTCCAATGCCTGACCTTTGTCTTTGCTCTGACAGCCACCTGTACACTCTAATGTTACATAACTGTGTTCTAAGGAACAGGAGAAAAAGATCTGCTACAAAAGAGTGTTTGGAGGGAAGTCATACGGATGGATACAGGCTCCATCATGAGCAGGAATATGTGAGGCATTTTTTTAAGCTTTTAATAAGGGCAAATGGGAGTGCCCACATCAACCTGAACTGCCCAGCCAGCATGTGTACATGGGAACTGTGTGGGAGTACGGCGGACTGGAAGGTGGTCACCGTTAACAACGTTTGTACACAGGTTTTGATTAACTCGTTTTTTCTAGTTAACCTTAGTACTTCTTGTGCAGTACTGTAACACGTACATTCACAAGTTACAGTTTTAATAAAGGACATTTTGGCTGTGAACTTTGAATTTCAACACTGCTGCAACAGTTTGTCTGACTCTGATTCCTTCGCTTGTTACAGCTTGTTGCAGCTCACACATAAAACTTTAAGGTGATGCTCTCTATAATGTTGTTTATTGAATCTTCATAAAAAGGAGGTATTTTCATTCAATTGGTGTGAAGAAGTTACATCTTTTCAACATAACACATCGTTTTTTTAACCCAACCATCCTGTTCCAACTGTATAGATTATAGATCCATATATAGAGAAACAGCGTCACAGATAATGAAGCTTAATAAAGAATGACTGTGTCATGAAATGTTTTTAGCAAAATTGTTTTTACATGAAATAATGTTTATGCTTAATTAATAAATGAAATAAATAATATGAAGGAATCAATTGTTCCTATTTGTCTAGAATTTGTCCAGACATTATACGTATATCTACACTGTGCATTAGACGAGTGGGGGGCGGGGGGGTTCTTTGAAAGGTTGCCGTGTTGGATCACTGTTTTGTGATTATTTTATTTTGGTACTTTTACAGTGTAGCTGTAAAAGGTTAAAGGGTACAGTACAGACTGATGTAGTTTTTGTTTTTTTTATAACAACATTATACCAAACTCTTTTAGAAAATCCGACTCCAGATCAGAAGGTTGTGTGTTCAAATCATGTCATGTCTAGTCTGTGGGCTGGTCTGTGGTCAAATTATTGGGCCTGTAATTCAAGGTTAGTAGTTTGTTTTCTTGCAGGGTTTCTCTCTGGACCAGGGCCAGCGGACCAGTGATCATTTAAGGCTAAAGGGAGGTGCTTTGAACCACTGTAATGAGGCCAAGGTTGTTGGGGCTAAAAAGACTAGGAGGCTAAAAGTTTTGTCAATAGTTCTGGGCAGTTGTTGGCTCCTGAAATTTTTTGCAAATAATTCACATGCTCAATAAAAATAGAATGGTGCACTTGGCTGTGTGAAGGCCTTTTACCTCCCACTCACTCCTGTCAGGCTGTGAAACCAGATCTGACGCTTCATTTATGAACTCTTCAACAGCTTGTTACATCTTTTGTATCATTGCTGGTTTCATTCTCCTCCGCCTACCGACTGACCGCAGGCACCAGGCCCTGTTTTAAATGTTAATGTGTCAGAGCTGCAGGCTTTTCAACACTCTTGACCTCATCATGGTGTTTAGTGGCTGCTAAGTGCTGGGGCTGACTGCAGGGGCGGAGGTGTGCAACAGTGCGTCTCTGTACCGTGCAGCCAAGTGTAGTGTACCTTCTCAGGTCTGACATAAAATCAGTGCATTCCCTTTGTCTTCCAGTAGGAAGCACAGACTCTGACTTAGTTCAACCGAAACCAGAGCAGTTGTCCTCTCAGCACATACTGTACCTCTGACCCTGGACTACTTTACATAACATATTTCGTGTTGCTGCTTCGTATTCATAAAACCAAATAGACACACAGTTGTCAGCAAGTGGAAAATGAAAATGATAGCCGCTGCATCGAGCTGACCACCCAGGCTGAGGTCAGTGTAAATAATCAACCTGGAGATTAAGGCTGGCTTTGGAAGATTGTGACTGAACTTAAAAAAAATTTTGTGGCATTTTTTTTTTTTCTTTGAAAATAAATATGTGAAATAGTTAAATAAAAGGTATAAATCCTGAGCGAAAGCCTTTGATTAACAAAACACGTGATCTGCCTGTGACTGCTTCTCTGGAAAGGAAAGCTTGGGGAACAGACTGTTCTCGCTAAAGACTGTGTTTATCAGGCAAACATTTGGCAGAGACAGCTGCAGAGTCACACTTGCCAATGGCATTGGGTGAAATCATCGCCTCTATGCCAGAAACGTTACAAATATTGGCATGTGTGACCTGTTGTAACTCCACCGACATGGCTGTTCTGTTCCTAACTTAGACATATATGATGTAGAACTAAAGACAGAACGCTGCGGCACCCTAGAATTCTCTGTTTTAGAGAGAAGGCACAACACGAGCGTGTAACTCACTCAACAAAACCCAGCTGGCGTCGTGAGAGTACGACAGCGTCATCACCCAAAGCCGTACAAAAACATCTGAAAGCGACTACAAAATCCTAAAATAAAACAGTAGAGTTTGCCCGGTGACTTAGTCAGTCGTCGTTGCCAGAGGTCACGTTAGCTGGAGCGGTTTCTTGGACATTTCTCCAAACGCCTTGGTATCTCTCCTGCAGTGTGACATTGACACACCCTTCCCATCATACATAAATCACGCCTGGATTGTGCCATCGCTGAAAAAAGTTACAACCAGATCATTATCTGTTTAAGTGGAATCGGATTAGCGAGTATTTAACGCATTGTATAAAAAGTTTTATTGTCTTTGACTCCTGCACCTGTCTGTGACTCATACAATGTCACACAATGTTTTATTATTAAATCATTCTGAAGCTTTTCTTTTGCATGCATCTTGAATGCACAGTAGCTGCATCTGTCATTTGAATGGAGCTAAAAGAACTGAGGTTGGAAAAAAATAAATAATTACACACAGAGAGTAACAAGTATTATTAGCAGACTGGATCGCACACTTTCCCACAGATATGCTTTAATGTCTACAGCGCAGCGCTGTAATAATAGACTGTACATAATAAATGCACACAGCTTCCATGGACACAAACTGAAGTTGAAGGAAGGATTTCTGGATAGTTTCATTATCCTGGACATGCAAATAAGTTTAGTTCTACTGTTATAGAAGAAATTACAATCCCATTTAGAGGAAAATAGATGACGATACAGCTTTTAATCTAGACAACCCAGATGCCAACCACAGCATATACTACATTCACACTGCAGGTAGATTTATGTCATAAAAAATGATCAGTGTTTAACTTCCACATCTGTAAGAACCAAAACTCCCCTGCTCAACACGTGTAGCTAAAGGTGTTGCTAACTGTGTGTATAAATACTACGAAGAATTAAGGGATTTGCTTCTTCTTCTGAACTCCATGTAACATTTGAATCCAACTGACAATTTTTAAAACAACCAGGTGGAGCTCTTTGTCTGAACTCCAACCACATCACTATTGGCTGCAGTCGGTCATTATCTAACGGCACCATGGGAGATAAGACAAACAGATAAACAGCCTTAAACAGCCCACAGTAAATACTACAGAGTGAAGACGGGTTAAAATGTAACCCGTTCAGATCATCTGAGGCAGACTGACTGGAGAAGGTTGATAAAAAACACTGATAAAACATCTCAGCTGCACGACACTGACGATATGATATTGACGGCAAATATGTGACTCAACAATAGAAAAAACACCATAACATGTTCCCAACAGGTGCGTTTTATCTCAGAGCCTATTAACCTAAAAAGAAACGGAAAAGAGCATGTTTTTCCTGGAATTGCTCTGAAGCCAAGGTCAGGATTATATTGATTTACATTTAAAATGTGCTTTGTTTTTTACACTGTGTCATTAGGGTTGGATGAACTAATATTTATATCTTAAAATGTGCTTTGTTTTTTACACTGTCATTAGGGTTGGATGAACTAATATATAGAGATATAGTTGTAAAAATGTATGATTTCAATTAATTAGATTTAACAATTATTTAGTTTTTGCAAATATTTATATATTTGTGTGTGTGTGTTGGTTTCTGTATGACAGTGACATTAATTAAGTGTTCTTCCACTGTAGCAGCAGGTGGCTATAAATAAAGGAAGGATCAGATGTGTCTTTCTTCAATTCCTGTGAGTATATCAGTGTTGTGTTCAACTCAAAAGGCCCCAGGTTGTAAGTTAACTGTGAATAATTTAAAACAACAAGAAATTGTTTTTCATTCATATTAATTCATTTCATATTTACATATATTTTTGGGACATTTTTGTTCGGTGGTGTGTCATGGGAGTTTTTAAATTAAAAGTTTGTTTTATCCAATTTTGCACAAGAACTAGTTTTACATTTGCTTTCTTTGGTTTGTGTTGTTTTCTGGGTGAAACTTTTTGTCCAGTGTGCAAGCCAACCACAGGAGTAAAAGTAAGGAGTCTTGAAAAAAAAAATCAGACACAAACTTTGAGACAATAATGAGCAAAGGTCACTTTTAATGAGTGTTCTTTCTGCTCACTATAATAACCCACTATCACGTCCATGTTATCTCGTGTCAAACATACTGTACTACATGTCTGACACATATGCGATGACCCCGTAACACGTCTCTGTTTTACTGCCTCAGGTGACGTAAAATAAACTCAATACATGTGGCATTCAAAGGTGATCACCGTAACAGCTTGTTTTTCTCACTGCCCTCTGCTCTTTCACCACACATCTCCCCTGATAGCCACATGGAGCGGGTGAGGCGATAACTCCTCACTCAGCAGAGGCCGTACAGTAACTGCTGGCACAGGTACAAGAGTTCAGAGTCGCTCAACGCTGCAGTCGACCAACTGTAAAGATGGAAACTGTTCATTTGAGGCTGAGGTCATTCACCGGCAGCTACCAAACACAATCTGGGACTGGCAGCTGTCTGGGCTGCAGGATATTATCATCCTCGCCACAACAACTTATAAGCATCAGGGAGATAACCAGGTCCTGGAATCAGCAATTATTGCCCTTTATAGATAAAAAATTATTTATCCAAACTGATATGTAAAAATTTGATTTTTTTCTTGTTTTATTTTTTGTTTTGGTTTTTAATCAACAACAATCTATTCGACTTTTAGACTCATTTGAACTCTACCCTCACCCCTGAGTCAAGGACATTTCCAGATTGATTTTACTGTGCGATACTCATTAACAATTAACCACCTATTAGCCAGTATAAAACATTAACATTAACCTGTTCTGCCTGGTCAGAAAGTCATGTTTATGTGCTGCCGGTCCAGGGTCAGTATTAACTGCCATGTGTTTCCTGATATGAGTGTCACCCAAAATCTCACAGTGTTATGTAAGCAGTGAAACATGCTGCCTGTTTGAGATGGACAGCTTGCAAATAAAAACACACATCATTCGTGGACGGGGAGAGGGAGTCGGGGGGGTATGATTTGAATACATTTCCAATGATTTTGGGTATGCAAAAATGTCAGGAAGACTCACAGGTTTCCCCTCACGTCAGGTGAAAAATATTGATGACTGAAATGTGCTGCACTTTTCTATTTACAAATATGTCAAATATGGGAGTGTTTTAGAATAAATCATTTGATATATTTCTTTATTAAGAAACAACTCATGTCCAACATTGTCAGTTTTAACCGCAGCTGCTCTGATATGCACAATGAATCAGCCGAACTGTCAGGTGTACTTTAAGAAGGAATGTCATTCTAAAATACTGCATTATGGGTATTATATTGTCGTATTTAACGAGGTTAAGCCGGTGTCCATCAGATGAGCAGCTGACAGACTCACCTGTGAAAGAAGAGCAGTATGGACAGCATGGTCTGGTCAATGTTGCTGTTACAGATGCCCTCGTTGAGGAGGAAGCAGGGGTCCCGCACCACTGACTCCAGGGAGTCCTGCCTCATGATGTTGTTCAGCTTGTCTGTGTTCAGGTTCTGGTACATGAGCTGGTTGCGCAGCTGGCGGAAGTGGCTGACACTGGAGTTGGTAGGGCTTCCTGGAAGGCCCCCCGGAGTACGGGGGCTCTGAGCCGGACTGTCAGACATGGACTCAACACAGCCGTTGGCAAGGTCCAGGCAGCAGTTGCAGCAGTCCAGGCCGATGGGTGAGAGACAGTCATCTTCTGACATCTTGGAGGACACTTGGCAGGGGGAGGAAAGACGTCCAGGTCCCAAAGTGCAGGTGCAGGTGCAGGGGTCTCCACAGAGGACGCAGAGGTGTGAGTGAAAACAAAGTCAGAGTCAGAGATCTGTCAGTGAGAGGGTGATGTCAGATCAAACACACAGGCAGACACACAGTCTGGCCCGGCCTCGTAAACTGCCCTGTCTCCACCACCCTGGTGTCAGGAGGGTTAAATGGCCACGGAATTCCTCCCTGAGAAGTGCAGCCGCACTGAGCCGCTGTGCCGGCTCCTGTCCCTGAGTTCCTCCTCCTGTGGCTCTGCCGCGTTTAGCCTTTTGTTTGGGGCTGACGCTACTGCCAGTGTTGCTACTGTGTCAGGAGACGGAGTGAACGCCCCACACACA
>NC_024321.1:7238409-7288642 GCF_000523025.1 Cynoglossus semilaevis
AAAACCCAGAAGCTGCTTATCACTTTTTTTCCCCTGCACTTTTTTTTTCTTCTTTGGTTAGCGTGCTTAGAGACAGGAGGGAGGAAGCAATAACAGAGAGGGAGAGAGAGACAGAGAGAGAGGGAGAGAGAGAGAGACTCTGAGAGGGTGGGGAAACCCTGGTGATTTGTTAAAAAAAAAAAAAGTGTAGCTGATGGTTACACACACTTTCCTCTTCGTTTTCAGAGTGGCAGTGTGAGTGTTAGGGGATGGGAGGTAGACAGGGAGGGAGGCAGCAGAGCATGCTTAAAACATGTGCAGTTCTGTCAGCTCCACCCTGCCAGGCTGACGGCACAGGGAGTGGCCGAGTCAGAGTTGCTGTGAAGACACAGAATAAACCAACCAACTTCTGCTCATGCGTACACACACACAGAGAGTTTTCCACACTTAACCCTTGTGTTGTCCTTGGGGTAATTCCTCCTTAACGTTTTCAGCCCCGTTGCCCTGAATTCCTAAAGGTGGAAATCTTTCCAGACTGAGGTTAGACCAGTGTTTCCCAAACTGTTTTTCTGGGGACCCGTATTTTAAAAGTCATAAACCCTTGCGACCCAAATAAGACATTATTCGTAAACTCCTGGGAAACACAATGCAAGACGACCCAAAAAAAAAAATAAAATTGCGACACACCTTGCAACCCAGTGTTTGGGAAACACAGAATTAATGACCATTTTTAATGCATACAGTCAATAACGATCAAACCAAAGGTACTAGTATCCAGGAGAGGTTGTTGACGGCTACTGCTCCTCAGTGTCTTCCTGGCAGCTGCTTTACTGTCCTACTGTTGTATGTCCACTGTTCTATTTACTGTGTTTCTATACTCTCCTCAGCACTGCTCTAAGAATGCACCCACACTCTGGTCCAGTCGCACCTGCTCAGTCAGACAGCCCTGACTTTTACACATAATTTAGTTTTGTTGGTGTTGGAACAGTGATCTCAGGCGTTTGTATCCGAGTGAAATTGAAACATGAAATTAAGTTCTCACTTCTTTAAATATAAACATATAAATACATATATAAGTACTCTGTGCTCTGCTCAGAATACACGCTCCAGCATTTCTGGTTGTTTTTGCCATGTTTACATCTTGTGACAACCCCTCACAAAGACTCAATAACCACCAAGTCAGGGCCTGGGGACCATTTTCGGCCCGTGACCCCACCACATCTGGCCCATGACTAGATTTCAATGATAATTTAATAATGACAGAGAGATAATTTGTTTTTAAGAATGACAAAAGGATGTGTACTAGAGGTGTACTGGCTGTTTGTCCTGCAGTAATACATGTTCAGATCCCTGGTTCAAGGTGTTTTCCAAACTTTGTATACGTCTCGTATATATTAATTGCATATATACTGTATAAATATTACATAATATACAATAAGAATATTTTGTCTGTTCTATTGTTCGTATGCAGGTGGTTTGTCCTTAAATCTGTCTTTTCAGTCTTTCAGTGTGTTTGTGTCCTATTGTATCCATTTGTTACACAGACAGGAGTACTCCGAGGTATTCTTTCTTCCTGACCAGTTTCTCATGCACCGGCCAATACTAGGGCAATGCGGTTACAGCCGTACGAATGGCTCCGGGCACAACTCAATGCCATGGCCCTGACCCGGGTCACTGACCAACAAGTGTACTACACACCGTATGCAGATGGCAGCGTCATGCACGAGCAGGACAACAAGATAATTACAAATAGCATGTCGTACTCGGAGGCACGCTGCTGTTTCTGCTGCAGTAAAAAATGTCACATCACGCTTTGTTGCCTGGCACTGGGATCAATTAAGCAGAGAAAATGACTGACTATTGCTTTATTGACTGTGTAATGATGTCCTCCAGCAGCTGGGCTGTTGGTCGGTGCAGGATACTGACACAGGTAGGTAAACGGTGCCCTCTGGTGGTCACTACTTGCCATAATAGCCATGGGTGAGAACGTTTAAGGTCAGGGGCATGGAATCACCTACAACCAGCATGGAGAGGCAAAGTAGTAGAGTCCTACACCAAAGTATGGAAATGAAACATATTACATCAACAATTAATAATAAGGCCCGCAGATTAGTCAAATTTTCTATCAGCTGAACGTTATTTTTTAGCTTCTTCACAACTATAAAGAATGCAGAGTGGAGTTAAAGTGCAATTCAATTTAAAGTTATTTAAACAACAGGCTACAAAAAATAAATGAATAATATACATATAATATAAAAGACTTAAACAACCAAACGTAAACAACAAAAAAACAACATTCACATAACTATGAGCTCAATCGTAAATCCTAATACAACACGTCAACACGAATGAGAATGAATGGTTCACATTAGTAGAACAATAATATAATCAGTGTGGAGAGACAGGATGAGAGAAAATAAGATCTCAGTCAACAGGTGAGATGAAAACTGAACAGTACAATTACTGCAGTAAACCCGTCGTACATTAAGCCCCCGCCATTATCCTAATGGATTAATTGTGACATTTCAGAGTGTCTGTGGAATGCACAATTATGCAGCAACCCAAACTCACATCGATTAGCCTGGAGGACAGGAGTTGGCCTTCGCTGAAGAAACTGAGGAACTTTAAATACAGTGTTGGTCAACACAGTCCAGGAGGGCAGAGACAAATGTCCATATCAAGCTGCCTAGTCCAGGAGGGCAGAGACAAATGTCCAAGCTGCCCTGAACGTCAAAACTCAAAGACATGCAACAAGAAAACTTAATATCAAAAGTATAGTTGCAGTTCAATTTAAAATCGTTTCATCGTCTCTCGTGCCAAACATAAACCAAGTATCAGTGTTGAAGGATTAACAAGAAATCAATGCTTCGACACCAGGGAACTGCACTTGTTCGCTCTCTTGCCAAGACTCAGAGTAGAGGATCAATACACATTCCTGCCTGTGTATTAAACATACGGCTGCAGCAGCAGACAGACATTATCAGAGACACTCTGCCTTAACTCTGCCAGAGGACAAAAGATTCACCAGCTGCATCACAGCACTTCCTGTTGAAGACGTGTCACGTTATATCTACGTTTTGGTTTTCCTGACATCAAAACAAATATAACATGTTTCTATTTATTCATCCTTAAAGGTGAAGTGTCTGTTTTTCATGATATTTTTGGTGTTTAAATTATTCCTAAAAGATGATGAATGTAAAATATTCATTTTTGAAGGGATTTGCCTTTTATAGACTCGACTCCCATAGCTGTCTAAAGTAGGTCACTGAAACTGGGATAGTGAAGGCTCAATGGTATCAGTGGCACATTCCTAAAATCAGTCCAAATAGCAATAAGTGCAACCAGGCCACATGTCACATGACCATCTTTTGTACATGTGCTGTGTGCAGGAAGGGATAAGAGATAAAAGACGTGTGTGATCTAAATATATATTCTATTAATCACACTCCATATATTTATATTACAATTTATCAGTACACCCATATAATATTTGTAAAACAACTGTATTATTCGCTTTCAGGATTATAAATTGAGGTCAAATCAAATGAAGCTTATAAAATATTGGAGGACCTCCTATAGCTCTCTAGGAAATAATTGGTTCGCTAAGGAGGTAAACATTAACATTTTATAGAAATAAACTAGTCACCATCTGCAGATATGTCATATCGTCAATGTTTTAAAATGATTTTGCCTATTCCTGATAATGCCTTGTGGATCCCCGCCAAGGATCCAGGGTCAACTTTTGAGAACTACCGGTTAAAGAATATATGACACATTATTGGTTCTGGTGTTTGGACCCACTGACACATGAACCTTTAAATCTCCCTGAAACATCATAACACCTTGTTAGAGCTTTCGGGCGCCTCCTACTGCAGAGCCATGGACACAGTCCAAGGATCAACAGAAGGTCATCAGCTTTGTTTACACACTGCTACATGCATAGCTCACATTCTCTTATATTGTTGATAGAACGCCTACCAGCGAAATGTGACCCAAACACGTCAATCTTTACCGACAATAGAATGAAATGCGTCACTGAAATAAAGTGGTGATGTTTACAAGCTGATGGGTATTTATGGAATTTAACGGGTTCAGTTTTAAAAACATTTAGTTTAATTTTCTACCTTTTCATCTGATTTTAATCAGCTGATCGGGGGTTCTTGGATTTTAAATTAGACCAGTGTCAGGTATAACAGTTCTTTGTTATTTTTCTCAGTATTATTAGAGTAAAGTTTATAATTCATGTTGTCTTAATTTTAGTTAAAAACACTTGTCAAACAATACACCTGCCAGTGACAGCATCGTCTGTCCATGACACATTCAAAAACATTTGAATTTGTGGAAAAGAAAAGGACAACCCATTGTAATACCACTATGGACCCTATAGGAGGTGCAGATGGGCTTTATAGGTTCGAGCAGAATAAATGTACTGTGCCTGTGGGTAACTGTTGTTGTCGATCCACTGATCCAAGACCTAACCCTATTACAGGTCAAAGGTCACGACAGGCTTCACCCTGGACAGGTCAGCAGCCTCTCACATGGTCCTAACACAGAAATAAAGGACCATTCAAACCTATGGTCCAGAAACCCACACACAGATTGAGTATAAAACCTTGATGAACTGGATTATCAGACGACAACTTTTGCTGTGATCAAACTTATATAAAATAGAAGTTAGATTCCGTTAGTATATTTCTGTCATTCTGTGTGGCTCATTCTGCCGAAACCGTGGATTTGCTTCTATCTTGTGGCCTTTTACCTCATGTCACCTTTTGGTTCTAATGCATTGATAATGCAATGGAAAATAAAAACTATATTAAATTGATGATGAAAATCAACAATGGATCAGAATTATAAAGAACCGTTTTCACCATTGCCGAATGTGTGAGTTTTCAGGAGAGTCAGGAAGATTGTTTACCTAATTGAAGTAGAGAAACGCAACAAACAACTCGTTTATCTAATTAACGAGTGGTTATGTTGTACAGTTCATTTATTTGTCGAAAAAGTTTTTCAAACAGGTTTTGATCGGAACATAACTACACACATTAAACCCTATTGCACTGATTACTATTATGTATATTTGTCTATGATGAGTTTGTTTTCCTAACACAAGAGGGCAGTAAACTCATGCAGATGAATGACAAAACAGACGCACGTTCAAAGAATTACAGTTAACTTATTTAAGCATATATAAGTGTGTTATATTCAGCCGTAATCAACAAATGAAGCTTAAGGAAAATGGACCTAAATCAAATAAATAACGAAAACAATTCTGTTTCTTGTATTTTATTTATATAGTAAAAAATGAGCTAAAACTGTTGTGATTCTATGTTGGTCTTGTAAGGAACAGATTGTAAATTGTAAACAGACAATGTTTCTGCAGAACACATACATCATCCATGTGGTTTGATTTATATATTATTCATGTGAGACAATAAACAACAAACAAAAAATAACAGTGGTGACCACAGCAGAATAAAAAGTCATCCTTTAGGTCGGCCATCTTTGTTCATCCTTCCTCCAATACTGCTCTCCCTCGTGTGGATTTGATCCTCTGCCTGTGGCAGTGTTCAGATCCAGTATTAAGGCCAGACACCTAAAATGGTCTCATTGGTTGGTGAGATATGAGCCATTATCTTAAACTCCCTCAACCTTCGAGGATTAAATTCGCCGGCCAGTCATCTTCATAAAAAACAGTGTCCCACTAGTTCGACTCAGAGCATAGAAAAAGGCTAAAGTCTTTATGGGCCAGATACAGCTTCAAACCCAAGTGGTTTGAATTAGTTGGCTGTGAAGGAGATTGAGGTCAAAAGTTAGGGCCAAGTAATTACCATTGTCAGGAAAGTGAGTTTTAAAGAATCTCAAAAGCACACTTTCTAACGTCGCTCTTGTTTTTCAGCTTTAATTGCACACTTTCATACTTCCGGCTCCTTTTTTTTAGGCATTAACGTATAATTAGCTTTGTTTTCTTCTCTCCTCGTGGCTGCAGACCAAACACTGCAGTGACTCCGTGTCAGTAAACACAGTTGTTTTTAGACATCATTAACATAAAACTATCTTTGTTAACAGCTAATGATCATGTGTTAAATCTGTCACTTTCTGTAGAATCAGACACATAGAACAAAAGACTGGCAACCAACGCTCCGAGGCGGCCAGACCTCCAGGCTTCAGATCAAATGAATGCTCCAAATAATCTGACCCCAAATCTGCAAACATAGAACTTAAATGCCACCTGTACATGTAGTACTCCAACTCCACAAAGCTGTACATGTTGAGTATTATCGTTCCTGCATCCACCGACTCTCCCAGGGCTGACGGAGAGGATGTTTATTAAACTTGTACGGTGGAACATGTAAACCTTCAAATATTCCCATTTAAGATCGCCTCGACCACACAGTAGGTCTTTGAAGTACACTCCTACTTTGATTCACGCACTCGACGCCTTCACTACATTTGTCTGCAGCTTATTTGAAGTGCAAATGGGTTTGTACTCAGCAGCTGCTGCAGCTCTGGCAAAAGTCACAATGAAATGATCTCCAACAGCGTCTGTGTAAAGAAGTCATTACCATCTACAGGTGGAGTAGGTTTTGGAGAAATATTACAACTGCAATACAATTACACATACCAGTAGTAATCATTTGTATCACACACAGTTTCCTCTCTTTACAGATATTGAGGCAGGTGGAGTGTTACACATCTGACCAATGAAATGTTACAGATAAGGCTAAACCTATGGTTTATGGCCACCGTATTAGGTACATGTTCTTTGAACATGAGCAAAATGATGGAAATCTTCCCTAGAATTTATGGCCCAAACAAACAATGCATCAGCAACAGGAAGTTGTTGCACATTTCTATAAAGAACTTCCATGATGACGCTCTACTGAGTTTCAAAGATCCACTAAGATCAGTTCTGATTACAGGTCCATTAAAGCAGGGGCTCCGAACCCCCGGTCCAGGGACCGGTACCAGGCCGCAGAGGGACACAGTGAAAAAATGTACTGCAGTTTTATTCATTTACTCCTATCAAAGAGCATCCAGTCATATTCCTTCACTTTTTTCATTCAAAGATAATCTGTCAATGTTTCAGAATAACTGGTCATTCAGACGCCGATACTGAAGATACAGAAGGAAGTGTTTTTTGTTTCGAAAACTAAATGAGCCTTCAACAATGGCGTGGTATTACCAGTCCTTGATACAAACGACGGCTGCATTATAGTACAAAGAGCTTGTCTATGGACTATGGATAACACACAATCAAAAGTCCACACACACACAGAAATCAGAACAGTATTCAACAGCTGAAAGCATAATCAACATCAACCATATACAGAATTCTTCTGAACTCTCACACAACACAAAGACAATCCAACCACAACTGCTGATCACACTCCCTTTTTATAGCCTGCGTCTCATTGACTGAGGGCGGAGTCAATGAGACTCAGGTGCAGGGAGTTAATGTAATCACACAGGTGAGTGGATTGTCAGGAGGAGTGTAGCAGAGACAAATGTCCTGACATTAAACTGTCAGCCTTTAAACTCAGACCAACTGAGACTAAAATAACATCAGGACATGTTCTTGATCATGCTGACAATTTGAATACTTTGGTCTAGAAAGTCTGTGTGGACATTATTTTTTTGAACTTTTGCTTTTGTACATTTACTTTGAGGAAAGTAGGGCAGCCTATCATCTCACCCCCCTCCCTCCCTCCTCCTCCCACCTAAGAAAAAATCAATGCTGGAGGCAAACGAAAAGAGCTGCAGCTCAAGTTGTGAGCATGGAATGTTTGTTTGTGTTTATTGGTTCATTTTGGAGCTAAAACCTGAACCATCAGTCTCAGTGGTTCAGACTGTACTGTAGGTCTGTTTGTTGGAGTCATCATTTTTAATTTAGCTATTTAATCTGAACAAGTGTTTCTAAAACAATGGTGCACGTACTACTGTTGGTATAAGGCCTCCATCTTGTGGTACCAACAAGTCATTTAAAAAAAAAAGTATTTAAGTTCCACTTCTAGTGCTTGCACGTCATTGTACATTGTTACTTTGGCTGCTGAATAGGCGTCCAGACTTCTGCGTCCAGACTCCCGGTTCCCTGAATCGGGGGATGTGTGCTTTTTCCTCCAGCTGTGGGATTCGGGCTTTTGTCCCACATTTTATTGATTGATACCTTGTCATTTCAGCTGTGACATTTCAACAACATTCAGTTAATACCTCACTCAGTAACACGAGTGTTGGTGTAGGACGCAGGGTGTCACGATGTTTTCACACTTTGGTCCAAATGACTCATCAGACACCACAGTGATTGTTTTTTTCAGGCTTCTTTTTTGCGGCCGTGCAATTGGTTGATAAATATTTTTATTCCTATTATTTTCAAAGTCTTGATTAACGTCTGGAAAAATAACTGCGAGGTAAGATGGATGGTGTGAGGACAGTCACACAAACATACCAATAAGTCCACAGAATTGATTAACTGTGCTGGCCTCTCCACCGCTGTCACACGCTGCACCGAGCAAAATGGTAATAGCAGTCAATAACCTGTATTGATCAGCACTAATGGAATCAGATTCAGAATCAGAAATTACTTTATTGATCCCCTGGAGGGAAATTGTTGACATTACAAGTCACTCCTGGGCAGAAGTGGAAAAATTGCAATTTCTTGTTTCCAGTAACGGGTAAAAAAAATATCCCGTAGCTAACACACTGCATGTTTTTGGTGCCTTGAGAAAATACAGCGTGTGTACTTAAGTATGTACCAGCACATTATGGCCCCTTTGAATAATGCATTCAGGAGAAACAACAGCCCTGCCCTCGCTGGACAGAAGGGTGACGGGGTAATAAGATTCATGTGAGATGGATGTGTGAGGATTCTGGGTCTGAGGTTGGCTACAGAAAAGAATCTGCTTATGAGAAGCTGAGACCCCCACCCAACCGCTTTGGTTGGGCTGTATTTTAAGCAGAAATGTCAGGAGCACTCTCACTGATTGACCAGTCTTTAAGAGGAGGCCTCTGCGGCTCCCTGTCAAATCAGCATTGATTGGCCTCAGCTGGTTTTAAAGGCCACCTCGTCTGAGGTAATTACAACAATGCCTCCACAAAGGATTTGTTTATTTACAGCTTTTCAATTTCATTCGTTTTTGTTTTGTTTTTTTTTGCGTAAGTCATGAGTGACGGACGGCTAGAAAATGGATTCAAAAACAATCTGGACCCAAGTGGAATGGCAGCTTGCGCCGTGTGGTGAAAGATTGATGCGTTGTTTGTTTGCACGTGAGTCCATTGTGGCACATGGAAGGATGTGTGTCCTCAGTGACGTGGTGGACAAGCCAGAAATGCACGTCCACAGCAGAAAACAATAAAAATGCCTGGTACTTGTACATGTTTTGATTGGTGCACAGGTCATTCTAGTGGTTTCCAAACTTTTCCTCCCCAGTAGACAACACCATTGTTGAGCCCCCTCCCCACCTCCACCAAATGTTATTTAATAACATTATTATTTCTAAAATTAAAACCAACTTACAAACCAGTCTAATTTTCTCACCGAGACACGATAGCTTTATGCCCCCCACAGGACTTGCCCCCTACATTAAGAACCACTGTGTTAATCAATTTCAATTAATTTGACATTCACTCAGCCTAAAGTGTTTTTTAGTCGAAAGTGTTTTTTCTTTTGTTTATGTGTCAACGCACTCTTTACTTCTGATTGGCTTCCACTATTATTTTATCATCTGTCCCTTTGACTGCACCTCTTGTCCATTATCAGATCTAACAGACTTTTTTCATTACACCGGGCCATTCAAATGTTTAGTATTCTGTCACTGCAGCAAAATTATGCATTATATTGAAGTGTTTGAAAGATTTCAAGGTGTTGGTTTTACCTGATCACATCATTGCTAAACTGTGTCAACAATCGGATCCTTCCGATCCTCACAGTAAAAACATCCTTATCTCTCAATATGCAACATGTGTGGTCCCATTTCACCGTTCTAACTTTAGTACTTTAGTCTACAGTGGTGTGCATTTCAACAGATGTCACACTGGAGGGAAGTGCATGGGGTTGGTGGTCCTGGAAGGGGATTGGGTGTCCAGGTTTCAAAGACGTGGAGATCAGAGGTCAAGACAATTGGAATAAATTCCCGACTGTTTTCCTCGATGCTGGGATGTCTGGGTTCTAAAGCATAAATACCACTTCATAAAAATAAAAACGAGGGCAAAGATTAAGTGTGTTGGCTATGGAGGCCTGAG
The DNA here is from genome assembly GCF_000523025.1 of Cynoglossus semilaevis. Classification (NCBI taxonomy): domain Eukaryota; kingdom Metazoa; phylum Chordata; class Actinopteri; order Pleuronectiformes; family Cynoglossidae; genus Cynoglossus; species Cynoglossus semilaevis. The sequence continues at coordinate 7,248,628 of NC_024321.1, forward strand.
TGTGTAGAGTGTGTTTGTGTGAGTTGGTGCACATCATGTTTGGATTTCATGGTGATCAGCTTGACTGTGTACATGTGAAGGTAGTGGACTGCTGCTGGGTCACTCAGTGTGACGGAGAAACTATGGCAGGCATCTGCTTTTGATGTCTCTTCAAAAACACAGCGTGGTCTTCATCTCAGAGCTGTTTGGTTCCCGCTGGTGTGTTAGCGAGCAAATGTCTGTACAAGAAGACTCTACATTGTTGTCACGACTCACGACCATTTAAATTTCTACCATTTCCCTCGATGTTGACTCCTATAGCCCAGTATTTCAAGATTGTACGTTTACGTTTGTAAAAATTCTAGAACTGTGTGTTGTGCTATTTACTCATAGTGTTGTCATAAAAATAGCTCCCTTTACTGCCTCCCTTCAGCAGTTTCTTCCAGTCATGCCCCAAGCCAGTTAAAATCAGTTGCTACATAAAAACAGCCCCCGTGTCCTCCAGGAAGACTGACATTTTTGGCGATTGTTTGCGAACATGATGGAGAGTGTTATGGTTTGGGGAGAGGGAGCAGAACAGAGTCTTCACTGACAGCCATCTTTTAGGCTCCACTTTTATTGTGAGAGTGAGTGCACGGCATAACAGCAATCGTGTGCACAGGGATAGCTTTTGCATGTCATATCGAAGGGATCAGGCATCGTAACAGTCGTCGCTGCTTTGGAAACTGGAGTAATAAAAAGCAAAAACAAGAGTTTTCAGCGAGCTGCCAACATTGTTTTGGAAACAGAGGATCAGCTGCAGGCAAAACAATGACAGTGAAGCTCCGAGTGTATCCAATCACAGGTTGATTTTCATGTGACCTAAAGAAAACCTCAAGAAATACACTACAAACGCCAGCACACCTTTGATAAGTCTATGACGGTGGAACAGACATCTGGGAGTTAGACTGTAAGAACAGCCTTTTAAAAAAAACATGCAAATATCCTTTAATTAGTTAAGAAGAAACTTTAAACATTGAACTTCCGGTGGTGGTTAACACCAGACACACAGAAGAGCAGTGGGTTGTACTTTCCTCAACCCGTGGAGCAGTGAAGTTATTCAGTACATGTGCCACACACCACAGTCCTGCCGGTTATGGGAATCAAACCACAAGCCAGACCACGAGCCAGATACTGGAACCATTAGGTCACAGGCTGCTAATTATCTGGTAGCGAGCAAAGAAACTTGTGAATGGGGTCCAAATATTTTGCTTGGTAGGAATTCCTGAAATAAGTAAAAAAAGATCTAACATTGGATAGAGATACTGCTTCTTGGTAAAGGGAAACTGATGAAACTACTGATGATGAGGGTCAGCGCTGACCCTAACCCTGACCCTGACCAGATATACCTACCTCTTATTTACTGTACGATCACTGCTTTTTCCCACCAGCCCCAGATTCCTGGCAGCCTTATGTAACTATTGATTTCCCCTATAAGCTCTGTTTGTTGTGCACTCCACTGAGAATGTTTCCCCATCACCGTATGTTGTTGTTGTATAGAGATGGAAGCACAGTAACGAATGCCTTCTCTCTTTGATTGTTAGGTTTCCTACAGTAGCTCGGTAATCTTCTAAACAGTCATAATCTCTTCATAAAATGGCCGCTAACGTTATTCTGCACAGAAGTTGTCAGTGCCCTACAGCTGGGCCAGATTTGGTAGATCAGGACTTTTTCTATTTTTTTTAAACATCTGAAGACAAAAAAAAAATCTTCATCATTGCACTTGTACTTATTTGAGCAGAAAGTCTCTCAAGCCAGGAACCAATATTTTCATTTTTCCATTCACTCAAATGGGATAATTTAGAGAGATTGGCCATATTTTTGATATCATTTCTGGTCGTGGGTCACTGCCCTATTTTTAGGTCTACTTTCTTCTGGGTCACCAGTGTCTGTCCCACTTTACTTCAGCTGCTGCAGTATTTCCGCCTCCATCTGATTCCATCACGCTGAGAGCCAAAGTCTTTGATCTTATGATCGCCCTCCCAATTTAATAATAGTTTGGCCACACTGCCATGTGGCCCGGTGCCAAATGACTCCTAGGATAATCAGAGAATTACTTTGTGTATATTAATATGGCAATAACTTATGGACTATGGATATTTAGTCCATTACTTCCTTTGACATAAAACCACAGCTGAGATAAGAGCCTCCTGTGCACGTGGGGCTGCTTAGGTTCTTGGACTTTTCTATTAGTATGTAAATTAGTAAGTCAATGAAATGGAACAGTACAGTATTTTCTTCAGATCAGATGGAAAGTCCGGGTATTTTCCATCCTGAACAAGTATTGAAAAAAATTTGACATTTTCTTTTTCCACCAGATGTCCTCCACATCTAATTCTGGGATTATCAACAACAGCTTCTCTGACCCCAATCATGTGCCAGAATATTCCTCATCTTTTCTTCTCCTTCTTTTCTGCCTTCATCCTCCAGCACTTTTGTGAGAAGCTGGTTTATCTGCTATTGTGTGAGCAGTGTTGTATATTCTACAGCTTAGTGCCCCCTGCTGAATACTGTCTTCATCTTTTTCTCCTTTCATAAACAATACAGTCAGATTTATCTCACTCCTTGGCTTCGTATCACAACACAGAAGACGTCTACAGATTCCACGATAGTCTTCTCCCACTTCACAAACTCCCTGAGTGGATGTTATTGCGATAAGCTTCAAAACAACACACTGTTTTGATGTCTATTTGTGTGCGACATGGAATTGTAGATAAGCGTGCAATAAAGAGGGTATAAGAGATGGTACAGACTAGAGATCTGGTAAGTTATCGTCTGATAATTTGATACATTTTAATGGTCCAATTATGTCATTCAAGACAGTATTTTACAGATAAATGCAGTGAGGTTTCTCCTCCATTGTCTCCTTGGATCCCTGACATTGTACTCCTGCACCACAGCACAGCTATTAACATTGCTGCTCCACTTTGCAATTCAAGCCCGGGTAAAAATGTGAAGGGAAAAACGTTTTAACACATCTAATTTGAAGTAATTTAACGGAAGCCATTTAAAAGTTCACTGTCACAAAGAAACAAACCAGGAGTTAGCTACAAGGCTAATGACATGACACAAAGTGTAGATAAAAGGTGCAAAAAGTTTGACATATTATTTCTTCTAATGTTACATGTCGTGAAGAACGGTTTAGTAGTGGTACCCAAATCCTTTTTGTCCACAAAGTCAAGACAAATATGTACTACTACAACAAAACAAATCAGGCACCGAACATGAAATAAATAGTCCAAGAAAACGTGCAAAATACCAGGAGTTCTGTAAACAATTTTTCTTTGAAGGTAAAAAAAAAGTGTGTGATGGATTACAGCTACATTGAGGTGTAATTACATTTTAAACTGTGTTTTCTTGTACAGTAGCTGTGGTGTCACAGCAGATACAGTAAAGGAAAGCTCCCAGAGTGCGATAACCACCTGCATAGAGAACAGTCTACGCACTGCCAGCAGGACAGTAAAATATTCTTTACACCTAGTGACTTTGACCACTGGTTTGGCAGTCAACTAAAAGAGATCCAGAAACCCTCGACAGTACGGGACTACAATAAAAATAAATAAGTTATCAAAATGAATGTTTGCATATTTTGAATGCTAAGTATGTTAGCAGCAGTAAGTGGGGAGAAGTAGGAAGATTCACTGAGTGTTGTTTAAATACTTATACCCTACGGTTGTCACTCTTGAGCTCTGCAACGATCAGAAATGTTTTATTTCTGTCCCTTTTCTAAACCTTGTGGCAGTTATCTTGTACAGCATTTTTGATTTGCTAAAATGATGATGATGAAATATTTTTCTGGTCCATCTGCATCCTGCCTATTAATTATTGCATGCCCCCCGCCCCACCCCTCCAAGCCTGATTTACTCATTTTCTTATTAACTATTTATGACGCCATAATGATTAACAATATGTTTGGGGCTAATCTGTGTGAAAATGAAGGCAGCGCTGCAAGAGATCTAACAAATTACCACTATTCTGCCCTCATTCCTGGGTGATATTTATAGACCTGTATAAAAGTCTGGTGTACATACAGTACAATGGCAATATTCAGATGTAAAATTTCACTCTTTTCATTGTTTGTTTTGTTTAAAGTGAATTAATTGTACTGTTAATATTTCATTTTTGTTGTTTGGTACATAATTGACCCGAGGTGTTTTGCAAAATTAAACTTATATTAGAGTCAGCCTCAGCCCAGAGGTAAAACAAATACGACTCGTTATATTCTCCCAACCGGCAGCGTGAGTTTCACTGAGCTAGAAAAACACATCGTGCATTCTTCTTCACATCCCCGTCCTGTGCTGTCATTTTGTCATTTTCCATTGCACATACAGTACTGTGCTGTACACATCAGCAGAATAGCTGGAAAAACGTCAGCAGAAGCCATCAAACTGACAGTACGCTGGAAATGACAGAGTCAGACGAAACAAGAAAAACCAGTGTGTAATACTTCCTGACAGAGCATCTTGAAAATAACCCTCAGCCAAAGGTTGGGGCAAAGGACTGTCAAAAACATGATCACATGATAAAATAAGCAAATGCCAATAGCAGCGCTGTTCAGGATGCTTAGCATAAATATGTCAGTTTTTAGGAGTAATATCAAGTAGATAAAAAATACAAAAAATAGGGCTGGGAAAAAGCATTAATCATGTTCATTAAAATTTGTCATTAATAATGTAATTTTTAAATGTAGATTTAAAAAAAAACCCATTCAGTTATTAAGGTTAAAACTGGACTGACATGGATGGACGGTGAAACTATTAATCATCCAATAATTCCTCCGTCCATCGACTTCCTTTAATATAATTTGTGGAGGCTTCACCCGTCTCACCGCACATGGGGCGACAAGTGTGAAGAAAGATGATATATTTTGCGTATGATAACAATTAATCACAATTAATCATGATTAATCACTGTGACTAACCCACAGCTACCCTGAGATTAATCTGCTTAAAATATTAATGGTTTGTGATCCCCTAATAATATGTGTGAATGTGGACCTGTAGATGCTATCAAGATGTAGGTTTTTTTTTAGCTTTTTTTAAAATATTTCTACTTCCTTTTGCATGTGGTTATGGTTATTACGGAGTGTTGGCGGCCTCCGTCTGATGACGGCAGGGATGGGCTCCTGTTCTGTGAAAACGATTAAGAGCTAATTATAATACAACATTACAAAAACATCCATTCATAAATCTGATCCCAGTGACGTCAAAGCTCTTTGTCTGCGTCTGTTTTCCAATATATCTTCACGGATCGTATTTCAAATGTAGTCCTGCCATTTGTTTCACATGTTATACAAATATACATTGACCTCGTAGGTCTGTGTGACATCAGAGGATTCACATATAAAAAAAACTCTTTGTCAGGCTGAGTACTTCAGTTTCTAAGACATTCACTGACCATAAAATTACAAACCTCTCATCGAGGCTTTGCAGAAAGGTATCATTAGGTTAGCGCTGGCTCTTGCATGTGCCAGTGTGTGGTAAACATGACTGGGAGGGGGAAAAAAAATGAAATTCTCAAAGGGAAAAGACAGTTTTGAGTTCTTCTCGCAGCAACCACTTATCTCCTTCCACCTATTTTACTCAGTCCTGTGCACAAATGGAACCCCAGGGAGGCCGTGTGCCGCTGATGCATAAACTTAAAGTAAATGCAATGGGAGAAGACATGCCCTCATCATCTGCCTCAATGAACCTGAATTTCACATGTAATTGCACACATTAACCCAACCAGGAAGCGGCATATGAGGAATGTTTCCTCCCTTCGACACCTGCTCCACGCTGCTACAGTAAAAGCGTCCGAAATGGATTGTTTCCTCTGCGTTCTGGGCCAAATGGCGACTGGCCCGTACCAAATTTAATTGGCATATAGAGACGGGCCGTGACTGGCACAGCACACGCCACACTCACTCACAAAGCAAAGTCAATAACGATCGCTTTTAGGGAAATGGTGGAGTGGCAGCGTGTGGGAGAGGAGCTGGTGGATATGTCAAAGTGGAGAAGCAGGCGAGCAGAGAAGGACCAACCACGAGTTCCCCTCCAGCATTAAGTTGTCCATCTTGTCTCCACTAAAGGAGCAGCCTGTCACATGGGAACTAATTAAGACGGCGACTTGCACGCTGGCTGCAGCGCTGCCACTCTGCCACATTTAACATCTGTCCTATTTGTGGGGCAGTTTGAAAGCAGTAATTCAGCAGACAAATGCTTGTTTTGCAGCAGTTCACCCCTGTTAGCTCTTAACCACTGGTCCGTCTGATCAGTGTAGCCTGACAAAACTGATCGCTTAATCCTCCTGAACACAGCACTCTGATCTGGAAGGAAAAATCTAATAGAGCATGTTTTATGTGCCTCCTCCAGGAGAATCATTCTGATGTGATGCCACATTATACAGGATGCGTTGTGACATTCCCCCAGCTGACTAAGCACAGCAGGCTAATGGTGGCAGAGGAAAACAGGTTATTAGCATTAGCTCACCTTTAAAACATGGCCTCCGGGAGATGAAGAGGCGGCTCCTTCAGAGAAGGTCTCAAGCTGCAGAACCACGAAGCTCATCTGCATCTAATGCGGAATCGAGTTCATATAAACATCAATAACACATGCACATATTCAATATTTATTACGATTCAGAACAAGTTTCTTTTTTTAATTACATGTTCTGTGTCGGGTCCTGACATTTCCATCACTACACGTGGTCAGTGCATTCTGCTGCAGTTTGACTCAGGTCAACACTGAGGCCAACAGACATTCAGGTTTATTCTGAAGAAAAACTGGTTTAACTTTGAGTTTTTTCTTGTGCTAGCATCGCTCCTGCATAAGTGGGTGTATGGAAGACTGTACAGTGTTTAAAATATAATAATAATAATAATAAAAATTTGAACTTTATGGATCCCAGTTCTTGTGTTAACAGCAGATCTGCTGCCCCTTGCAGGTTCCTCTGGGAATCAAACCCAAGACCACATCTCTGGGGTCATTTTTACATCATTAAGACCCTAATCCTAACTCGTGCTAATTGAAGATTGTGTTGTTTTAATCTAAAAAAAAGAAAAAACCCTGACGTTGCCTAAAGGAGTGAGTGTTCCATTAGTGCTTTGTTCAGCTTTAATGTTCATCAGCCAACCATCAGTGTTTTTTCTCTCCTCGCTCCAGCTCCTCCACCAAGGCCAACCAACAAAGGGATGTGTTTTATGTCGACAACTTAGTGGGAAAGGACTTAACTGTGTCTTGTAGAGTCTTTGTTGCAGAGGCAGTGTAATTAACACGTGGTAACAGATCCAGAGTGGTGCCACAGCTAATGGTACTTTAGAACACAGTGGAACACAAACACTGACTAAAAAAAAAACAAAAACGTTTTCAGTCAGTGAAAATCTCTCTATGCCTTTGCTCTCAGATTAAAATTCTAATATGATCTCTATGTTAATTATTGTTTGTTTGTTGAATCTAGTTCAAAAAATTCTTCAATTTTGCTTTACATGTTTTATTGTATTTGTTTTGATATTTTGGGCTTTTAGAAGACTAGTCAGCTGTATCTTAAAAATCCCACAATTTCTTGATGGTCGTTTTGTGAGCATTGGCAACATTTTGGATTTTTTTCATTTTAAACACTCTCTGACTTTTTTCCAGTCTTGAAGAAACATCCTGACAGCTAGCTCTCCAATGTACCTAGAATCACGATGTCAGCTGTCTCCGTCATCAAACTGAACCTGATACAGTGGATCTATCAAAATTTCATGAATTCAAGTTGCACTGTGTCACTGAAGTGACTGAAGTATCCAAATCTATAAGTTAAGGTGAAATAAATGACAGCGACGCCCTGAAGTCGCAGAGATGGGTGGACGAGAGGAGGAGGAGAACAAGGAGGAGGCGGAGGAGGAGAAGTGGGTGCGCGCAGTTCGGTGTAGTGGCACAGGCGACTGAAGCAGAGGTGTAACTGATCCCAGGGAACGACGTCCGCTATTTCCGTCCCCCGTGGTTTAGTCACGTGTCCTTAGGGAACGTTTAGTGTGTAGACCCGGACACGCGGTGGAAAGAACGCACGGTCGCGCACAGTTGGGCAAATCGACATCCATCGACGCGCGTAAGTGACCCGGGCGGTGGATGAAGCGGATCCGTGTAGTTTCAGGGCGTTGTCACACAATCTCTAAAGTGCAGTTTGACGTCCTCCAGGCTCTGCGCACACTGACCGCTTCAAAGTTGAGCGCCGAGCAGCTGTGAACCTTCCTGACTCCCTGTTGCCATCCTGCGCCACGAGACGACGCACGGAGCTGTCAGCGCGAACCGAGGTAAGCTGTGCTTCATTCCTGTGGTTGTGGAGGGAACTGAGAGAGCAGCGTGCACGAGCTGTCCTCGCAGTCACACTCTTACTGTTAGTTTGTTTGTGTGCAATGTGCGGCGCATGTTTTGCAACAGGAGAATAATGATCCAAATCAGCTGCTCAGGATCGTGCGTAAAGCTGTTCGATCCTCCCAGTACAACACTGATGTAAACAGCAGATCTGGTCCTGGAACACAGTGATGTCCAGTTGAACTGTTTTTTTTTAACTGTTATTGTTGCCTTCACTGTTGTTTGTGAAGCCACCGTAACATACAGACATGTGATGCCACACAGCTGTTTCCACAGAATCGACTGTTTTATTGGATGGTTGAGTGGAATGGTGCCTTGTTGCATTCAGCACACACACACACACACACACGGTCACAGTTGTACAGGATTAGCAGGGAAAGACTTGGGGTGATTCCCAGCTACTCCCCTGACACCAACCCCAGCACTTGTAAAAACTGGGAATGAAATATTCGAGCAGTGTGCATCCAGGATCTTTTAGCAGACTTTTCCTGTTGATCCAAATTCAAATTTGTTCCTTTCTGTGACTTCATTGCACAAGGCCAGATTCAAATGTTACTTTCCAGATTTTTTTTTTTTTTTTTTTTTTTTTTTTTTTTTTTTTTTTTACATTTTACATCGTGCTGACAGGTGACTGGCATCTGAGCTCACGGTTTTTGTTTTTAAGATCACAACATAAAGACGAAAGTGAATGTTACATCAACGGTTTCTACTGCATTCATCATTACGTTGGATGCTTGAGTCAAGCTGTGCTTTGATGCATCCATGGCACTCAGTCACAGTACTACAGGATCAGAAGGGAAGGACTTGGGGTGATTCCCCTGACAACACCGCTGGAGATGATTCAGATGAAAAAAAAGGACAAGGTGGAGAATCAGTTTAAGAACAATCACACAAGGTTAGCAGGTGTGTGTATCTGTTGTATAAATCTACAGGGATGCTTTTCTCCATCTGTTGTTTCTTGTTTTCTCATTGTTTGGCAAGGCCCAGCAGGTGGCAGTAATAGAACTTAAAGGTTGCACAGTTGCTTTTAAATTCCAAAGAAGAAGTGAGACATCGTGGTGCGTGATCTGTCTTTGTAACACATTTCAAATTGTTGATGACAAATGTGAACTTTTTGTGTGTTTTGTAGTGTAGTTTTGAGATTTTTAAATAATTATTATCTGGACAGGACTGTAGAAATGCATTTTTTCTGGTTACTTCAGTCGCCTTCATTAGTAAAACACAGTTTTGCAGCGTCAACAGTGAGTTCTTATCTCTACTCTTCTGGTTTATTTCTTACTAATTTAATCCTTTTACCCACTGTGCTGAAAGTGACAGCTTTGGTTCCATAGTTTAGAAATGTAATAGAGATTCAAACCTATTATAGCCGTGTTTTAACCTTGACTGGAAAGTGACAGAATAATAGTGCAGCTATTATGGAGACAGTGCCGCAGCCTTTGGAGGACGGAGAGTCAATTTAGCTTCTGAAACCAAATGTAAGATGCCAGCTCTTAATCAATAATGCAACATATAAAACAATGAGAAGAAAAATTGGTCCCCTGCACTGAGGCGTCCTGGCCTCTGCCTGTTCCTCTGTCTCTAAACCAGACTGTAGAAATGGAAATAAGAAAAGAAGTTTGCTGACTTGAGAAGTAAGATAGTTTGTCAATGATTATCTTGATGATTTGAAGCATTCGATGACTCGCTTGAGATATTTTTCTATAACATAGATGTCAGACTTAAAAAAAAGTGAACAAATAAAATGATTAGCTTCTAGGTTGAAGAGTTCTGTTAAGCAACTGGACGTGAATTTTGAATTAGCTTCTACCTGTGACTGACAGGTGGATTGTCCAATGGGATTACAGCCTTACTGTGATTGTGATGTTACTGTCCAGGAATACTGGACCTTATATAGTGTAAAAAATAGAAAACCAAATATTTATGCACTTTTACCAATAACCAGTCAATTTTAAATAAGAGGGGCCAAAAAGCACAACTTGACTACTTTTACAACGTTTGCTTTTATAAACAGGACCGGTTGAACCGGGCAGTGAGAAGATTCTGATTAATCATGATTAATTGTGATCAGAATACGTATGTGAGTGAGAACTTTTGAATGTGTAGTGACACTGTGGTTAATCTGTCAAGCAGCCTGTTTCACTTGATAAAACTATAACAGTGTTCTACATCTCACAAGGTAATTTACTTGCCGACTCCAACCGCACTCACCACTTGTTAATGCACAATGACTGTGGTTAATGAGACAGGACTCGGCACATGGGGCCGACCTTCTTAGAGCGCGCTGACAGTTGGATGAATACAGCTGACACCCTTATTCAGCAGGGTGCTGTCTGCTGCTTCAGTCGCCTCATATGCTTGACTCTCTCTCTTTTTCTCTCTCTCTCTCTCAACCTGTTCCAATTGTATGCTCAGATGATAATTATTGAGACATAATGATGATGGCACGAGCTGCACTTATTTTCTAGTGGAGTGACAGAGGCTCGGCTTGCCAACAAAAGGGTGATTAGAACTGAAGCTCTAGGATTATATTCTGTTTTGATGCAGCGGCTTCTTAGAACAGATGTAAATACCCAGTGTACATCAGTAGCTGGCTGACTGTGGGCTGATTAGACTACAGTACATGCAAAGGCACTGCCAATCTGCCAACCTCAGTATGAACATGATTTAAAAAAAAAAAAAGAAGAAAAATAAGTTCAGAAAGAGTGCAGTGTTTTTGGTGTTAAAAAATTACACTAAAAAAAAACAACAGAAAGGATAAAAACTTCAATGGTTAATCTTGTTATCATTAGCTGTCTTTCATATTTGATGCTTGTTGCTTACTCTAACTGTCAAATCCTGAAACTGAACACCTACAGGTTACTCGTCCACTGCTGGTTTAAATTTCTTTGTTTGCTCAAAAGCACTCCTGCCTTTGTGTTTACTTGATTAAAAATTGATGTGTAGGCGTCAGGGATCTTCTAAATGTTTCAGAGATCACTCACTCTCTCTTCATACGCTGACCGTCATGTTTTCTGTGGTGGACGAGGTTGTGGGTCCAGTTCAGATCTTCATAGAAGGAACACAGCTGAGAGTGGTTGTTGTCTGTGCTGTCTGTCAACGGTTGTAGGTGCGGCCTCCTGGCTGAAAGGATGATGTGCTTTATGAATCAAAACAGTCTGGTCTTTCAAATCAAACTTCCTGCACGCTGTGCTCTACCAGAAACATCCTTTTAATGCATCAGAGGTGGCCTCTGCAGGCGTCAGTGAAACCAGACGGTTGCACGTGTGGACCCTGTAAAGTGTGTCTCACAGACATGTTTATCGTGACTTTCCTAGATTGAAATTATAACGGTGTGACAGATTGACTGGAGGGCTAACGTATACGCCGTCATGTCCACAGCAGCCGCCGCTGCCTCCAGTCGGCGCCACAGTCGTTTGCCTTTGCCGCTTGTGGGTTGGTTTAATATTCAATTATGACAGAGAGCTGGTTTAACGGGAGCTATGAAGAAGCCCCAGTGATTCATGAGTGGGCATCTTGGCTAAATGGGCTCACTGTGTGCCCTGGAGGAGGGAAAAGAAGGCAGATGGTTTGTGGGGGTGGATTCGCCTGACGTGGCAGGACTTTTTTTTTGCACTTTTGCAATATTTGTGGTGTAAACAGCATCCAGAGGAAAACAAAGTATAATGTTATTTTCCCCAAAGTCTTGGTTAGTTGGTCTACCTGGAATACATGCAGCGGCAGAGCTCACGCAACAATTACGTGTATCTAGAATTGTGTATCTGATTAATCACAGTGCTACCGTTGATTCATCATGGTTAATCATTAATCATTTGTGATTATTTGAGATAAATCCCTAAATGCAGTGTGATAGATGCAGTGTTTTTTGTGTATATATTTTTTAAAAAGACAAATAACAGCATGTTTTTATTTGTGACTAATCCAAATGATGGAACTATTAATATAGAAATAAATCAAGAAAAATATGCAAAGGTATTACTCAAAATGAAACCCACTAATGATTATTAATGCTGTGTGGAGTATTTTAGGCTTGAGGTGCCTCTGTGAAATGCAAAAAAAAAAAAAACACCCCAACAGTGTGTGTAAATAACAACATCCATGAAGACTGTAATAGAGCAAAGACACGTTGATTTGTATATTTGTTTATTTTAATCAAATGATTTCACGTGGTTAACGTCTTCCTCTCCACAGCCTCACATCCCAGTCTGCTGTTGCTGTGAGAGTGTGTCAGTGTTTGACATGTACTCTACTGTAGTCCTCATGTCTGTTGTACTGACTAACTGCACTCAGGTGAAACTGGCTGTCCACTGTTTTCTTTTGCACTCTTTGCTGAAGTGGACTCTCTCTTGTCAGCTCATGGCAGAAGTGATTTTTCAGGTGTCAGTCACTTGGTCCTGGCTGAGGGGCTGAAATCTGCTCCGAGCTGTCAGTTAGATTAGTCATAGGAGCAGAGTCTGGTTCTCCAGGCGACAGTCGATACAAAGATCTGTAAATCCTCCACGATGGACACACACACACACCCCCGCATGCAATGCACAACCCCCACCGAGGACTTAATGCTCAAGGTCAAGCAGGGTCATGGGAGATCCTTTTCAAGTTGAAGTCGCCTTTGGGAGACTGCTTCCTCCATGCCCTTGATACACAGAGCAACACACTGGGCACAAAATCACTGGGTTTACCAATACTTATGTGTCTCTAATTTTAATTGCAGTCCATTTATGGGAGAATCCAATGTGTTATTGCCTTTGCAAAGTGTATTAAAATATAATTATAGCCATCTAAGTGCAGTTATGTCCCCATAGTTCAAATTGAATGACTTTCTTTGGAATCAGGTAAAGTCCAGGGCTGTCGGCCAGTTCCTCATTTATTGGAAATCTTGACTTAGAGCAGAGCCAAGTATTTTTTTTTTAAATTGATTCTCTCGTAGTTATATAGATATACTCGGCATTAATTTACATTATAACGCATAGACTGTAAAGCTACATATAAAGGGTGCTTTTTTATGTAATAGGTCATTGATTATGTATTGCCTGTATTGCAGCATTTCGTATAGTAATTATGGTATATTTGTAATGTTTTAATGACATTTATACACCAAGGACATCCTTTTATTTTTTATTATCATGGCATTTAGAGAACTCAGTGATACGAAGTCCAACCCCTGTGATGTTATCACCCTGCCTTCCTGGGGTAATTTAATAAGAGGCAGATTGCATGACCGAGGCAACATGTCCTGCATTTAGAACAGGAAGGATGACGCTGTGCATGGCTGAGAGATCCTAGGGCCTGAGACAGTGTTTTGATTGTCAGCAGCAACCTGCTGCAAATAATCTTTTTTTTTTAATGGTGTTTACCCAGGGAAAGAAAACAGCTGTCATCCAGTCTTCACAGAAACGCTGTGTGGCCTTTCGTCACCGTGAAATGAGAAGCGTTCAGCCTCCGCAGTTTTTGTGATTGAAGGTTTGTTTTGAGACAAAGCTTCATTATTTCTGTGAAACACTGGGTTATTGTTGACCATTACTGGAGGTTAATCTACTTTGAAATGTTTTGATTTTTTTTTACATGTCAGAAAAAGTACACATTAATGTACTGTAGTAGGTCTTACTGTATCCAATGGCTACATACAGACCTTAATTCTCTTTGCAAACATACAAATACTTTTGCAAAATTTAATTTAAATTTAAAGGTCAAAGAATTTATTCTCTATAGATAATCAGTCACAATGGTGGAAACGTTGTTGCAGATCCCAAAAAACTTCAGAATAGAGACAAAGAATTGATGATTATAGTTAAAAAGCAAAAAATATACGTGTAGTTTCAAGCTGTTCTGAGCCAGTGTATCGTTACTAGAAATATTGAATTTACACACACACACACACACACAAAGCCAGGGAGGAAGAAGAAGGGGAAAATTAGGATAACTGTAGTGGAATCGACTTAGAGACGAGTCTCAGGCTCCTGCAGTAATTTTGGAGACTCTGGTCGATGGCTAAGCTCTGTCTAAAATTGAGGTGTTAAAAAAAGGCAGTCGTTAGAGTCCTGCACAAGAGTGAACTGTGAGGTTTCACACCAAAAAAAACTTCTCGTAGAAAGACTCCAAACCAGAATGAAGAATGTTAAGGACATCTTTGAGAAAAAGAAAAAAACTGGAAACATATCATTAGGTCAGGGTCAAGACTTTGAGGAGACTTCAGCACATCACTCTCCTGGAATCTCATGATGGTGTAAGAACTGTAAATTAAGACAAATAGGAGAGAAATTTATTGTAAAAAAAAACAAAACTTCATACTGGAGTGTACTGATGCATAGATGACACCTGGTCAGGGTTTGTGTTTGTTGTTGACAGGCCTCACCTGTAGAGACTGCTATTAACTACTTCTGTTGAGCATAGTTTTCAGTTAGAGGGTTTTACATTGTTGTTTTATCATGATGTTTAAAGCAGTGATTCCCAACCACTGTGCTGTGGCCCAGGTGTGCCGTAGGAAGTTGTGCGATTTCTCTTAACTGGTCCGAAACACTTATTTATTTACTGCTAATAATTTAGCTCTATGTATCAATGTGACAGACAAAACAAAGAGAGAATCAGAAAAGTTGAAGAAGATCTTTGGGTGTGTCTTTCTTCAATTCCTGCCAGTACAGCAGGGTTTTGTTCAACTAAATAGACTTGGGTTTAATACTGAATCAGTAAATTGTTAGTAAGATAGATTACATTCTTACGCTTTTTCAGGAATTTTTGTGTGGATTATTGTCATGTAAATGACAACATTTGACATCAAAACAAATATGGAATTGGTTTTGGGAATGGTTTAAAAAATACCTTACGTACTAGCCTCAGCTAATACAAGCTATTACATATGAACAGTATCTGTTTTAATACCATCTCTGAACTGAACCCTCCGTTTCTTTTGGCAATGATTGGAAATATAAGCAGACATCTGGCTCGTTAATGCCTGTTCTGTTTATACATAATCAGAGCTGGGGTGGAGGCATTGTAACAAAGTCAAAGTCCGAGCTTAATTCAAAGTGATACATTACTTTTGACCTTTTATCAACCTGTGCTGCCAAAATGCAAATGTTGAGGATATGCGCATATTCAATCTCCATTTTGTCTTTCTTGATTTTAAATTTCCAACAAATGTTTACAAATCAGTAACATATATTGCCTTTTTAAGCACAAAATTAGTCTTTTGTGTAGTTTCTTTTTAAACCTCACAAACTCTACAAGGTCCCGTTATTCTTTTAAATAAATAAAAACCTCAATTTGAATAGCTTGAATTCAGCATAGCCAGTCAGTTGACAGTGATTATAATGACCTAAGGACCCTGGTTAAAATAATTCAACTGTGTTCAGAAGAGATAATTTTGTAAATACAAGCAGCAGTACATTAAAACATTAAAAAACATTTTTCAGTGAACCTTGTTAATTACTTCACCTCACAGTCAAACTGCTCATGTGGTGGAACTGCAGTGTGAGCACTTCTCTTTCTCAGCTGTGTGATGTTCTGATGGTGGGGGTGAATTAATTCTTTAAATTTACATTAGTGTGTAATAAATTGAGTTTCAGAGTTTCCTAAAATACCAGGCTGTAAGTACAGTGATAAACTGGGTTCTCATGTGCTGCATAATGACACCCAGAGTTCACAGAAAAGTCTGTTTTTTTACATAATCAAATGATTATTCCTGGTTAATTATAGCGGCACAATGAATTTTAGGAGAACCTAATTTCCTGGCTTTAAGATGCCCGGTTAGTGAACCTGGATCACTTCCGTCAAAAGTCAGTGGGGCACTGTGGGGCACTGTACACTCTTGGATGAATTATTTAGGCTAGTTGAAGACAGACACCAGTCATTGTATGCTGGACATTTGATCATACCTAGTATTGAGGCCACATTGGGAATAAAAAATGAAAAGTTTGGAGAAAGAAAGTCATAACGTTACAAAAAAAGTTGTAAAAGTTTGAACTATTTTTATTTTTCTATTAAATGTCTTTTTTTTTACATTTTTTGTTTGTAATGTTTTAACTTTAATCTCGTAGTTTTATTTATTTTTTCATTCTCCTATACGTTGTAATGAAGAGTGTGACCTCTTGTTCTCAGACTCTGAAGAGTGTCCAAAATTCTTTCAGTTCGTTTCATTGGTTCATATCACATAAAAAAAGTGAATGCTCCTACTGTGTCATTATGACCCACTCAGATGACCCGGTCAAATCCTTGACCAGAAAATCCCAACAAAAGCAACCTCACATAACTGTAGTCATGAGCATCCTGGGAAAAGCCAGCTGCCAACTCTCCTCATCCCGTCACTGCGGCTAGATAAGAAAAGCGTAGTCATTTGAGCTACAGTATGTGTCTGTGCGTTTGGATTTTACGGGCGAGAAGAGACACAGCGTTCGCAGCGCTACCGGGCGTGGTTTGCCTTTCAAATGTGCTGAGATGTGAAACGAAAGTCAGGATGAATGTGTTCGGCTGCTGATAATGAAGTGGAGTCTTTATGTTGCAGCATTTCATAATTATTTTACTCAGGTTGACTGTTTCAGACCTTGTCCTTAAAAGCCAGCATTCATGTTTGTCAACGAGTCCCTGACGTTGTGTGATTTCCAACTGTCCAGCCGTGGGGATCAATTTGTGTTTGGGTTCATATACACATTTATTGAACCCTGAATGACTTTTCCAGTTAATGAATCAATGCTGTGTCCTTCGGAGTGGATTTTATAATCTCTCAGTGCAGCCAGATATCCCACAATGCTCATTACCATATCCTCTAAAATATTTTAAATAATAAAACCAAAAAAAATGTAAAAGTAGTGAATTGGTTTATTGGTGATTCAGTGGTCATATCGTGTCCCTATTGAGTCATCACTGAGGCACTGGGTGTTTATTTGTACGTTTTAAAGGCATCTGTTGTTTGTACAGAAGTGATATAAACATCCATACGATGTTACAGAGAAGCTGCTCCACTCAGAAACAAAGAACTCACTGCATTTGATGTTATTATTTTGGAATCCAGTTGCAGGATCGACGGGAGAGTTTGGCCCACTGTGGCCCACGGGCCGCAAGTTTCTGATTGTTGATATAGACTATAGGTAGAATTTGGATTCCTGTCTTAACAATCTGCTCAAAGCCACGAGCCGTAGACCTCTAAGTGAACAAGATGAACTGACACAATATTCAAGTCACGTTAAAAAACGGCTGCCAGATTGTTGGAAAATCAGTTTAGACATGGATTCCTCTGGACAGGAAGAGGAACTCCTCTCAGATTGACAGCTGCTAGGAGTGAACTGGACAGTGTGTCAAGCAGAAGTTTCTTGTCCCTCCCCAAGGACTTTCTTCTGTCTCCAAATGGAGCCCGGCATACAGTATCAAGCCTCCGCTCTAAATAGTAATAGGATCCCCAGTGGTGTGCAAGCAAACTGTGGGTCGGAGATGATGTCTCTGCCGCTCTGAGATCGTCACATCTCTCTGGTCCAGACAGCACAGGCTGTTGTTGTTTGGAGTCCCAGGAGAACGTGCTCACACTTTGGTAAAGTATCCAAATATTACATTTACAAATGCTGCTTTCAAGTGATCACACTGTCACAGCATCTCGTCCTGAATCATTTACCCCTGAGCTCATTTACATTCACACTGGACACCTCATCAAAAATTAAATTGCTGTGTCAGCATTTGCACTGCATTTTAAACTTGAACTGGAGCTCTAATCCAGTGTCCATGGCTGAAGTCGACAGATATTAGATTTAAAAAAAAAAAAGAAGAAAAGAAAAACTCATACTGGGCCATTGGAAGATATTCTTTTTGTTTTTTGTCAGGTAGAATAAAGCTAAGGCTTTTTAAATTTGTTTGGCAATTTGAGGAAATCATTATACAGTACAACTCATTTTCTACCAGTTAGTATGTCCTGCTCCAAAATTATAAAATAATAAAACAAACAGATTTTTAATTTCTTTTTCCAGACATCTCACCAGGGAGACAGTCTGTTAACAAAATGAAGTAACGCCACTGAAATAATAAAAACAGATAATGTACAGTAATATGACAGACATTTTCAGATGTTCTTATCCTTCCTTTGTCAATTTAAAATGTTTTGCTGCATCTTCCTAAAATGACAATCTGAAAAATGTCCTTTCATTTTTTTTCTTATAAACCGACCAAACCAAACCTTTTTATTTATTTTTTTTGTCTTTTTCCCCATCACTGATGGCCCACCGGTGGTATTGACCTAATCTCTCTGCTGCACATTCTACTCCTGTGGCAAAGGCAGAAGCTAATAATTGATGGGAATTCTAAGATCTCCTTCAAGACTCCAGAGGAGAAGGACACGGGGGAAGTGGTTTGAATCTTACAGCAAAAAACACAAATAAACAAACAACCAAAAAAAAAAAGAAAAAAAAAAAGAAAACTCTTCTCATCCAGAGAATCAAAGTGGAGTCTGTTTTCTGAGACCTACTCAAATATTCCTCTCCCAATTTAGGTACCAGTACTAAGGAATGATTCGTTTCCAAAAATATTTTCAGAGCTGTAACAAAGTCAAAGTCAAAACTGAAAAAAATGGGCAAACTAATTTGAACAGAATATTAAATAAACACTAGGGTTGAACTGTTACAGGTGTGATGTCTGTTAACGCAGGTGGAGCTGTTACACACAGTGAAACTGTAGACCTGCACACGTGTCAGTCATATAAGTAGCAAATAAAGGTACAAAAAGACATGGCAGTTGGTAAAACTAAACCTAACTACCTGTTAATTAATTGAAATTAATCACACTTAGATAAAATATAAAAAAATAATTAATGCTAATTATTCCAATATAATGTATTAGACATTTGTCATTTAACATTATCGCCATTAGACTTTTTTATTTTTTAAGATAAGAAAAACGAGTCCAATCACAACAGGTTATTTATACAGTGGTGTCCAGTAAATGATTGTGTGAGAAAAATATAGATTTAATACATTATTATTTCTATTTGTTTGACAGTGTAATTTAAGCAGACTGCAGAAAGACATTTCTCCACTGTCAGTGATGTGTTGTCTGGGATCAGGCCGGCTCTGAAGAACCACTCTTTGTTGTGAATTAGTATCACTTTCAGCCGTGACGACCAGAAAATGATTGTTGATCCATGAGCTGCGATCATGTGACTCCACAGGTGACAGCTACTTGAGTTCCCGCGCTGAAAAATCTGTCTGAGGTCGCCAGAAATGTGTGATGTCAAAATGGGGTCACAAGCCAGAAGAGGTTGGTTCCCACTGTAATGGTGCAGTACTCATTCTTCGCCCTCTGCTGGTGTCATTCTTAACTACCGTAATCTAAGGCACAGTGCGTAAATGATGATAATAATTCAACCATTTAAGTCATTTAAATCCTAATGGGACTAAAGATGATTGGAGTGTGTGTTGGAGAGTGAAGCCTGAAGGACGGGGCAGAGGGACGGTTTAGTAATCAGTGGGTGTCCCTGATGTCCTCAGCAGCAATTACACAATGCATACACACACACACACGGACACATGCAGCAAACACACCCACACTCGCTGCATTTGGTGATAATGGATTTCGCAGGGCATCGCTTCCCAGCTGGAGTTTATTAAATTTCAGCAGCATCAACAGTTATGGCTGTGCTGCTCCACACTGCAGTGGAGTGTAAACATGCTCTCTTTAATCCGTGCCCTTCTGTGTCAGGACTGTGTGCTTTCTTCTACTGCTATAGGTGACATGTTTATGTTAAGCCTCTGTTTGTTGTGCACTACTTTTGAAGCCTTCTCTCTCTTCCTCCCTCCCCTCTCTCTCCCTCTCTTTAAGTCTGTGTTTGCTCTGAGTGTGTCGGTGCAGCTTCAGAGGAAAATGTTCTGTTTTGACACACACCTCAAAAAATGTAGGTTGACAGGAACATCCTTTTCATGGCGAGGGGGGAAAAATGGAAAAGATTAGAAATGTATGACAGTGCCGTGTCCGGGTGTAATTGGAAATGAATTTTGCATGGACTGTGATGTCGCTGGGAGCGTTTGCTCAACCTCATCATGTTTTAATTACTGTGTAATAGATTGAGTGATTTCAGGAAATTGAATTCTCCTCTCTGACTGCAGCCCTAATAAGGCTGATTATTCCAGGAACCATCGGTTTACATTTACTGCTAACAATAACAATGCACTGATATAATTATCCCAACCCAGCTTTCATTCACTGACAGCAGACTGCACCAACAGTGAAGTGTAGGTACTCAGTTTGTCAGGATTATGGCATCTATAGCAGACACACAAATATGAAAACTACACTCCCTGACCATAAATGTATTTTTCTATATCACATTATCACAATTTATTATATACATTAGTTCCATCGTAGATCTTTAAATCCTTATTGGAGTGTTTTTTAGCTCTTAAAGCTAATTCTCAGAGCTGTTCATTGTATGTGACGTAATCACAGCTGGGATCTCGTGTGTGTTTTCTGAGACAACACTAGATGGCACTATGGATATAAAATCCCTGGTTTATCCGTGCACCTCTTTTCTCCCTCAGTGTCTTCCACTCACTGATGCTCACGGTCTGTGTCCAAGTGTGTGACCATGACCATTTTGACTCATGTCATGTATTCACTGCACCTCAAAGACACACCTCTCCATCTCCATATCATTCTCTTTATTTCCCTCCCCCTCTGCAGTCTCTCCCTGCCCCCCCCCTCTCTTATGTTCCCCCTCAGTTTCTAATCAGTGTAATCTTAACGCTTCATCAGCGTGTGAAGAAACGCTGCCTGACCTAATTGTTTAAATGCAGATTCAACAACTGTGGCATCAGATTTAAAAACATCAAAATGCCTGCTTTCCTTTTTTAAGGCTCTTATCCCCGACTCTCTGAGGGAAACTTTGCAGTTTGAGGAAATTTAATTTCATTGGAAGACGCTGACTCCCATGTTGGATTCTAACAGTTACATACTTGTGTTCAGTGTTTGTAAATGAGTCGACAGAGTCAATAAAAACAGAACTGGAACGAATTGATGTAAATATCACCGGGGTGAAGATCGAAGAAGTCCATTTTCAATCTTAATTGTTGGTTCTTATAAATGAACAGTCTTATTCACAGAACAAAACAATGTGAGGACTATTAAAGTTGATGTTGTAGATGGCCGGTAAAGAATCATGTTTGACAGCCTCAGGGATTTTTATTTAGACAATAATGCTTTTGATTTGCACCACAAATGAGTTTTGGGATATTTGCAGGGAAGAGATGAACCAATTGTTGTTATTGTTATCGCAATGGTCAGAAACTTAGCATAAAAAAAAATTGAATTAGAAAAAAATGTTACTGTTAGTCAACGCCACATTGAGAAAAAAATAAAATAAAACTACAAGATTAAAGTCGTTAATTTATGAGAGCCGAAAACAGTCATAATTGTTACGACTTTTCTCGTAACAAATCTGATGTTTTTTCTCAAAACGTTTTGACTTTATGCTTAGTCCATCCTCCATGTGGCTCAAATACTCCATTGCAGTAGTCAATGTATACTTTAGTAGGTTGTTTGTGTGTTCAAGAATCAAACGTTGACAATCTGACAAATACCAGGATTCCTAAAAGGAATGTCACAAGGATGATTTCAATTTATTTAAAAATTAACTCTACCTGTCAGTGCCACAGCTGAAGGTAATGTCCGCAGGCCAATCCACATGCTTCATGCTCCAGTTGGTTAGTGCAGCATATTGATTTACAGTCATTAATTATTAAGTTTACCCTAAAAGTAAAGTGGAGGTTATCAGCAAGTTTCCTTCACCGTCAGAGTCTTGTGTTCAGGGCCGAGCTGTTGTCACACTTCAGTGTGTGTCCGGCACTCGCTTTTTGTCTGACACATTGTTTACTTGTGAATATTTCAAGGAATGAGGAAGTGAAATGCTTTCAGAGCTGACAAAAAGACTCGTTGAATGCCTTCCCTAAAGAGAGAGCAGGATGGAGTGTTTTCTCCATCTATCCTGCAACATGGCTGAGCTGTGGCTAAAAGCAGTCTGTCAAGTGTGAAGTCATTTTATTAAAGGCGCTTTGACCTTGAACCGATGGACTGAATATAATACATTAAAGTTTCTGCTTAGCAGCAAACTAGTTTCCAAAGTGAAGCGCTGGTAGTGAGCTAATGTTACTAAGGTGGTTTTAGAAAGAAGGAGTGAGAGCCTCTGGGAAAATGAAGCAAGAAATCAAAACAACCAAGGCGTTCATCTTTCCTGCAACCCCTGGACCTTTTCTCTGTTTTCCTCTAAATAGGATTGTAAATTGAAGAAATGACACACGGCTATAATATTTTTTCAACCCCCCACCCAAAAAAAGGAAGTCTGGAATTTCATCCAATGACCATTTTCTCCTACATCCTGATCTTAGTGAAAAAAAGTATCCCTGTGTTTTAGGCTGTGTATTAATAAACAATATGTTTCTGTATTGAACAGAGAGGAGCTCAAGCTCTCTCGACTTTGAACAAACTCACTATTAATACTCAAGTGTTTACACACATTAATTAAAACTTCACTTCAAGAGGGTAATTGGAAGTGAATGAATTGTTGTTTATTTTAAAGCAACTACACTGTATAATCTCCTGAACTAAGAGTTATGCAGATTTAAAACTGCAGATGCTCAGCAACACAGTTCGTCTCTGCTCAGACTGCTGATCTAAACACATTATGTTTGTTTTTTTTTTTTAATTTTAAACTCAAATACATTTGCCCTGTCCAATTATTTAAAAATGCACAGCAAAGTGCAAATAAAGAAAGAAGATCTGATTCAAACTTGTAATCATGAACAATATATTTTTTCTTTTCAGAATCCAGAGAACCCAGGTTGTTAACAAAATATACCAGGTCATATTACAAAATAGGAAAATATTAAACTTTTTTTTACTTTGCCCTGAAGTATTTATGTTACATTGATGTTGAAAATTATTTATGCATTCCGTGTTTCTGTGTGTACTATAAAACTTTCCAACACTTCCACTTTAGTGCTGCTTCTTTCCCCAGCATAGCCAGTTAGTGTGATTTACTGCGCTGCCTTTAATTAGCATACCTTAATTATAGTTTTGTGACACCCAGGAGGCTTCTTTCCTGAGACATCCTCTAAAGATGCCTGTTACCTGCAAAAGACAGAAAAATATTCCACCTGCTGAGGAGCTGCACACTGCAGCTGCAGATCAGTGGTAATACTGTAGTAGAACATAGACATGTCAGTGTACAGTGTTGACATGTTAAACCTGTAAAGCCTGATACCCCCCCCACACTCCCGCCCCTCACAGACAATTCAACATTTTTAAAATCGAGACCTATGTTGATCATTATGACAACATTTTTAAAAATAGTTTTAAATTATGTAAATATATACATATATTTATACATATATTTACAAATATATCTATGCATATATTTACACATATTATACATATATTTATGAATATATGTACACATAGATATTTTATTTGTATATTTATATATGTATCAGCTCATATACAACAGGTTTTACAGTCAACAATTGACCATGTTGATAAGTTACACAGTGTTCTATGATCATAGGGTCATTTATAAAAACAGTATTTTAAGAAAAATAGCTTTGATATTGTGTGGATCTTCAATAGTTCTCTGTTGCCTTGCTGCCTGTTATTTCATCTTTACAGTAACACTCATTTGTTTCTGGTGACTTTGATATTGATAAACGTCATTTTAATCCTTTATTAAAGCGATCATCATCATCAGCAGCAGCAGCAGCAGCAGCAGCAGCAGCTGTCTAGATCAGCTCTCCTTCGCTATGTGACGTTTCAGCCACTGAACGGATACAGTGACTCGACTATAGATCTACGACAAACAGGATCTCGACCAGATCTGAGATCCGACAACTTTAATTTGATTGGTCAAAGGTTAATGGTGCAGTTCTCTGCCTCCATTCACAGGGGTTTCATTCTGGAAAGCGACTGTGGCTCATCCGTGCCTGAGTTTACAACTTCTGCAGAAGTATCAAAGTTTGGGCTGAGCTCTTTTCAATGGAGCCTTTGATAGTGGATGTTTCTCTCATGCTTGTGGTGTTTGGCCGTTCTCCTCGTCACTGCTGTGAGACAGTTCATTTATTCATGTCTGCTCCCAGAGTCCCAGAAATCCAGCTCGCCAACGCTCTCTCAAAGAACACGAACAAAGGGCATATTCTGTCTCAAGAGGGCGAGCCGGGCAGAGAGAGGTCTGTGTGCATGTGTGACTGTGAGGTTACGTTCAAATTGAAATGCCGACAATCTCTGTACACGCACCCGGTTCAATGGTCCCTGGTCTTTTTTGTGTGCATGTGTGTATGTGCGTGTGTGTGCTGCTGTTGTGGCTAGTGGGGACACTTTTTTTTTACTGTGGTTGTGGGGACACATTGTCCTTGTGAGGACATCTTGCAGGTCCCCACTGACTAAAAGGGTTTTTAACTTTTAGGTTTAGAGGAGGTGTGGGCAAACCTTTTGACTTGTGGGCCGAAATGGGTCCTAAACTTTGACGGGGGGCCCGGTCAGGAGCAGATAAATGACATGTAAAAGTCATGCGTCAAGACTAAACTGCTAAAATGTTTTCAGCCTTTTCTACACACTCTACTGGGGAAATGTGGGCATTACAGGGCAAAGGCAGAAGTATAATGATAATATAAATTAATAACATCATTTAAATAAATTTGGCGGGCCACATTAAAAAGCCAAGCAGGCCACGCCCGGCCCCCGGGCCGTAGTTTGTCCATGCCTGGTTTAGAGTAAGGATTTGACTAAGGGTCAGATTAAGATGAGAGTAAGAACGAGGCAGGTGTTTGTATTAGTCAGGAACCAGTAAGGATTGAGAGAATACTTTATGTCTACGAAACACAAAAACGTGTGTGTGTGTGAGGGGAAAACCCACCAGACTTTATGCCACTGTTCTGTGTTAAACCTGGTTCTACACAAAGGCCCTGTTTCATGCCCGGCTCTTTAGAAGCTTATACATCAAAATGTGTCTGGGTGGGTAACGGCTCACATTGTGACTGATTTGCTTTGGGCTTTTTGTCCTCGGTTTGACTCATGGGAACCAGGTACTGTTTGGACTTGTGTGTCTCATGTTTCTGGTTTCAGTCATATCATAGTTAATTCCCACAATATGGAGGGACAGGGAGTGTGTGAAGTCACTGCAGATCGTTTTAGCACCAGGTTTTGTTGATTGTTTCATGAGCCAAAGGGAACATTTTTTTGTACCTCGTCACAGCAGTATTGTTGTTGATGAGTCAGTTTGTTCAAAAGCTTTGCTAATTCAGTTTGTTAGGTAATCCTCAAAAATCAACTTATTAGCACTGCTTAGAATCAGGGAACATTTTGCACCTACATTATCACAGTCTCATCACTGGCTGGGAAATTCCACACTCACCAAAGAAAGTGACAATATAAGACAATATAAAACTCCATTAACTGACTTTATAAATGCAGCGAGTTTTTCAAGTGAAATTGTCCCCTATTTTTCCCAAATAAATATAAATAACACAATCAATATTTACCATAAGATTTTCCCAGACTGTTGAGTTAGTTCAGAGACTTACATGATCCATTAAAGATGCATTGAAATTCAGGATGTTTTACACACTATATTGTATAAGTACATGTGTACCAATCATCTTTTTAAGAATTTGTATTTTTGAAGTTCAGAGTCTTACCTTGACTGGAGTCAATGAAACTGTAGGAAGTTTCTCAACACTGTGGGTTTAATCCCTGAGGCTCGTGCACTGGGCACCTCTTCAAAAACTATCCTATTGAAAAACCACTGCACCAAAGGTCTCATGCTGGTAGAGCATGAACCTTCAACTGTGGTATGACTATCTGTCATATAGCGAGTGAGTTTTACTCTCTTATGGCAATGCCCGATAATATTGGTCAATATATTAGCATAATTATATCATATCAGTAAATATTGTTTTCCTTCAATAATGAAAACCTGATATCGCAATGTTTGGGTCTCACGCAGATGATGTGACTTAAAAATAGTTTTGAAGTGAAAGTGAAAGTGTCCTCTGCCTTCACCAAAAACGGCTGCATATACTGGTACTGGTGGTTGATATCGGAATCGGAAATTAAGTGTTTGGACAATTTGGGTATATCGTCCAAAAGTTAATATTGGACATCCCTAAATTCTACTCTGTTTAATAACTCTGTCTTTTAAATGGAACCACACCCTGTCACACACAGAAAACAGAAAAAAAAGAAAAGACATCTGAATGAGCCAGTCAACATGGTGAAGCATCTCTCCACAAAGCCGTGTGTTTGTGATTTTCAGTTTGGCTTTGAGAGCTTCTTTTCTCCCTCCTCTTTTGTTATTGTGTGCATTTCAATGGATGCCACTCATGACTTTCTTTCTCGCTTTTCATTTTCCTCCAACATTGGAGAAAGTAGCTATAATCTTCTGGGTAAAAGTGCAGTAGACATTCTATTGATGCCCGCGGTGACAAGGACAGTTCTTCACATTTGTTTTATAATCATATGTTAACTATCGTCCAGAAGCTCTAAGGTTAAGGATCTTCCCTCTCACGCCCTGTTGTTAAGACACATTTCCTTTGTTTCTGCAGAACGACACAGTGTTAGAGCCGCAGTGTTATTGAGTTTGGTCGTGAACATGAAGCAGAAATTGATTTGATTCTGTAGAAAACGGCAAATCTTTCCTGAGCGCGTTTCATCTCTTTCGTCATTACCGCAGCATTTTCACTGAGTGCATAGGAGATGTGACGTTCCTCAACACAACAGACGGCATTCGAGACAGTGTTCACTGCTGCACAACCAATTACATGAGCACAACCCTAAGTGATGGAGGTATTATTTAATGGTGGGACTGAACTGCATCAGGTCTTTAATGATTGATAAAACAGAATAAAAGCTGTAAAATGCATTATTTATGGATTTGTTCTTCAAATTCACTGAGGCGGACTTGATTGTCTCTTTCTCTGTGATGTAACAGTCGTCGCCTTGTTTTTCTCCAGCAACCAATCAATGGTGATATTTCTGATCAAATAATAAAAAAAAACAACACACACTGTCTAAATGTTAAGATTGTGCTGAGGAAGACAGTGAAGTGACACCAGTGAGGAACAATAACATTGAGTAGGACAGATGAAGATCAGAAATGAAGGCCTTTTAGTAATGATTGGCTATTCCAGAATGTTTTATTTGATTTCATAAAATAACAATGACTTTCTTGGCAATTTGTTTTTCCGATACCACAGGGAAGTTGTGGATTAATCACGATTAATTGGGATTGATTGGGATAATTTAGGATAAATCAGGGTCAATCAACTCCCCTGAATGTGACATCAACATTTGTCATAACATCTGTGACTAATCCACATAATAGATATTCAGTGCCCTCTTTTTGGACCATGTGTTAAAAAGCTTAAAAAATAAAATTCAATAATTTCAGTAAAAAATTCTTACAGTTAGTGATGGCTCGAGCCTATACTCTGGGTCAGTATTGGTCTGACATTGGTGAAAATTTCAGGTTTGGATACCGGAAAAAAACAACTATAGCCTTTTCGACACCTTAGTTAGATGAGAAAAGAAGGTATTGGACCAATACTCCAAGTTGAAGTATCAGAATTGGTATCGGGTATGCAATTAATTTGCAATTAATTTGTTATTATTGACAGCCCTACAAAACTGTATTTGATCTGTCCAGTATTAATCTTTACTGTAATGTGAGTTCTATCTTCAGTTCATGTACTTTTTGTGATTTAGTCCAGAGCTGTAATTTGAAATATGAAAGGAGGTTTTTCTTTTTTCTGCCAAAATACCGCACAAAAACTGAATACTATTAGACTTTCATTGCAAAAAAAAATGGAAGCCTATTAATAATGTAACACAGCAGAGCTGGTCTCAGTGTGTTGCCTTCATGCTTTGCTCTCATCCTACAGTTACAGTTTCATGAGAAACTTTTAACTGTAGCTTTCGTGTCCAGAATCGTTATTATCTCAAACCAAAGTCGTTACAGTTTCATGTGAACATGTGCTGGGATTAGAATAAAACTGTAATGTTTTACTGGTGATTAACCAATAATCCAGAACTCAGAAATGAAGACACTCTTCTGCTGCTCTTCAGTTGCTAACGAGAATGAACATCTCTGTTCTGACGGACTGGGGCTGTGGGAGAAAAAGGTCCAGTGATGCAAAAAGAAGTAGATCCAGCGAAGTTTCTTGCTAAATAATAAATCAGCTGAGCAGGCAGACGATCTGCTGAACATTTGTTACTCTGTCATTCTAATTCCTAGTATTCAGCTTTATCACGAAAGGTGCTGAGTTCCCAGAATGCCGACTGACCCGATCATTACAGTCTAGTCCTGAAACCTCTGGACATAATTGTTATCGTTTATATATTATATTATATTATAATATAAAATGTTTATTTTTTTAACCATCTTTGGGTTTATTATGTCAGATACAATAACCGATTTACAATAACCTATGAAATATACACCAAGTGACAGTGTTTTATTTATTTTACTTTTGGTTAAAAATAAATAAATAAAAAATTAATGAATTATGAAAAAGTGTATTTAAAGAGAGATCATAATGTTTTTATGTCCGTTTAAAGACAAAATAGCAACAATTACTAATTCTTCAGCTTATATTTCACTCACTAATTTTTTTTGTTCCTATTATTTCTGACCTAATCCTTCTACCAGATGCACAGACAGACACGAATATTCAGATCTTAAAACAGTGTTTGCTGTTGTTTACAAATGCTCCTTAACAACTGGTGTTAGAAATAAAATGGAACATCCTGGAAGGTCACTCATCAACTGATGCCTCATTCAGTTGTTGATGAATGGAAAATGTGCTGCACAATAAAGAATTCCCACTGAGCACATGAGCAAAGAGAGACAGAGGGAGGGAGATAGAGAGAGAGTGTGTGAGAGAGAGAGTTCTTCTGTGACTGTTCAGGTAAAACACAAAACGATATGCACAATCTTCGGTACAAAAAAAACATTCTGACATTGTTCAGTCATGGTAGATTGGCTTGTGGTTTCATGACTGTCAAATCTGTTGGGTTTTTTTTTCCAAATATTTAAAACTATTAAAACATGCAGCAGATATGTGTATTTTCAGAGGCTTACGCCGAAAACATGCAGCAGATATGTGTATTTTCACATAGTACATAGAACTCTTTTGTATTTACTACTTTTACACGGCGCCCATATCATTGTTACAGTTGAAGTCTATGAGCCAGACGTAGAATGAAAGGAGTTTAGCAGAGCCAGCAGATTCTGGTGCCAACTCTATGAACTTGGAGGTTCTAAGTTAGAAGGCGTGATCTGTCCTCTGACTGCAGATACCTCAGAGAGCCTTGGACCTGATAATTAAAATGTGCACCAGGCTGGGCAGGAAAGTCGACTCCGGTTAATGTGAGAAGTTCGTCCCTGTTTAGCAGTCTGTGCAGGGTCTCGGCCATGGACTCTGTGGAAGACACAACACTGTTGGTCATGAGCTACAAGTGCATGAAGTCAACATCCAGCGTCAGTCGCTGACTGGATTCCTCCTGTTACTCTAACAATGTCTAACTTGTCATGGAATTTAGTGCAAATGTCAAATGACCGTGAGACCGCGGCTGAGTCATGCATTCTGCAGCTGTCGAGGGAACAGCCTGGACAGATGGGAAAAGTTACTCTTTTGTTCAAAATGAAGAATTATTTTGTGACTTTTGGAACAAACTTTTCTCTAAATCTGAAAACAAACCGTCCATACGGTTTCATCTTCAGGTAGTTTTTCATATTGAATGAACATCGTCAATATGATGTATAACACACACCAGTTATAAATCCATCACCCATTCAGTCAGCGTCTCTACCTAATGTGAGGTTTTCATCATCACAGAAAACATGTTCATCAATTAAAATTAGTCCTTTCTTTATTTGTAGGAGAAAAATAATCAATAACGTTCACTCTGAGTTTTGAAGTAATGGTTTAAACAAAAGTAACTGTTGTATTGACATTATTATAATTAGTAGTAGTAGTACTTACTTTTTCAGGATGTTTGCATTCAATCTTACAGTTTGTTTTACATGCAAATCTTTACAAAATGCATTTAAAAAGTTTATATGATGCGTTAGAATTAGCATTTTTCAACTACCTACTGTAGTATGTAGAATACATTAGTAGCACACTGGCTTTTTATGTAACTATACATGCTTTACAATATCATAAATAAATAAATTGTTGTTGGACCAGACGCTAATGTGGGGCTGAGAAACTTGATGCCAATAAATTAATGTTTGGTTTTTTTTCTGCTCCGAGTGAGTGCAAATAAATACAATTTTTACACTAAGGACGGCAGGTATTCAACAGTACGCAGACGTTAGGGAGATGAGATGAGTCCAGAGATGAGTCAGCACAACCGGTGCCAGGTGACTGATTTGATTGGCACAGCTGTGTCTCATTGTCTAATTGTTCTCCTCTCATCAGTGCTGTTTTACTTGTGCCTGGGGAAAGAAAACTCCTTCATCAACAATGTCAGAGTTAAAAGTTTGACATGAATGAATGAACTTTGTCTGGAAAGTTGCATCACAAAAGACCCCAGTGGGTTGCGTGCAACACATTTTCCTGTGTATATATGTGTGTGTCTGTGTGTGGATGCATTTAAAGACTAACAGTAAATAAAGTACTCCATAAAACACTACTTAGAGTAAGTGATATGGTATTTGGATGCAGCAGATTAGGTGAGGGGGAGGCTGGAATTCTGCTTCAGAAGCAATCGTTAAATGACGAGTGAGTCACATGGTACACATGATATAAAGATAATAATGATAATAACTGAGTCTCTTATTCAGCCCAGAATGGGGAAATGCAGTGTGAGTCTTTGCAGCGGATGCATATTGCCACAGGAGGCGCCATTAGGAACATGGTTCCAACTGACAGGCTGCCACAGGAGGCGCCATTAGGAATATGTGATTCCTCCGGGAATCAATCCGAGGACTCTCTGTTCTCTGCTTTCACTGCAGGTACGCTAACTGCTACACTATGGAACCACAATAATATGAATCACTATTATTGTTGAAAAACAGCGAGGTTCACTGGTGTCATCGAGAGACGTCGATACAGAACGAGGCTGAGAACGAAGCGTAAGCTTTGATTTAGGAGCTGAGCAGAGAAGATCAGTCAACGAAAGAAATTCCAGGGAGAGAGTGTGGTGTGTTAAAGGTGATTCCACTTGTCAAAGTCTGTGTTCTTCATCATCTTTCCAAGCCCAACTAAATTACAAACAAAGCCCCCTTCAGTGGAACAGGCGTGAATGTAGGAAATGGTGTTTAGAATAGAAAAAAAAGAAAAGATGGCACTGAGCAGGAAACAGGTTAAGGATGTGCAGAAATTGACCAGGAAACAGTGACGTCCCTGTGCACTGTGGTAGTTACTGATAACCAACACAATATCCGTGTGTGGAGCTAACCGTGGAAAAGTCACGGCCATTTCCTTTGAACTGTTTGGATTCTGTAACACTCTAGGGACAAAGACTCAAAATACTAGTTGGTCATTTTAGTAAGGGTTAGTAAGGGTAGCGTCCAAAGACCAATGAGTGCAGAATACAGTGCTGCATCTCTGGCTTCGATCTCTGCTTGGCTAAAAATGATACAACTCTATGATCTGGTTTAATTTTTTTTATTTTTTTTATTTAGAAAATCATTGATTACATTTTTTGGTCATTTATTTTTCGAGACATTTAGTTGCCCAAAGGTAATTTTGGTTTTAGTTGATGATGATACTGTATTTTGATAAGTGAGTTCAGATTTTAATTATTTTTTTTCATGTTGGAAATGGCTGGAGCTCTATAAAAACGAAACAAAAAACAACAAAAAAAAAACACCTGAAACGTGATGCCCATAAAATATCTGTACTTAACTGAAGTACTCCTCTGTAACCCAGTTCTGGGTCACGACCCACTATTGGATGAATACTGTGCTAAATCACCACAGAGGAAACTCCTTCACTACAACTGTCCTAGATCCAAGCGTCGCAGACATAATAAGAACAAAAGCCATGAAGTCACATTAAGGTAACTGGAGTTCTGAGTCTGTATGTATAATACAGGTCTGTCTAATGAATTATCATGGACTGGAAGCTTGGGCTGGAAATTCACAGCTGACGACACTGTTGTTTAAATACATTCATGAGATTCAAGGGTTGTTTTTTTTCCTTTTTCCTTAGTCACTGGGAGAAGCTGTAAAAATGTTGAGTTCCTTCTGTTTCTCTTAGTCCTATAATATTGGTTTGCTTGTTACAAGTGATTAAATTTACAGATATGAGAGGCAAAAGGTATTTGGATTTCAAATGTATGTACGGTAGGGTCTACAGTTTATCAACACCCTTTCATCTGCATCAAAACCTTGGAAACCTCACTCCCTAATGGACCATTGCTGTGTTTTCTTCTTTGTTTTACGTGACAGTTTGATAGTGCCTTCAAAACAGCAGGTGGATATATTTTTAACAGCCCATCATGTATATCATATCTGAAGTTTTAAACATGCAAATTTTTGGTCTTTTCACTTTCTTTTTCACTGTGTTTTTTTTTTCTAGGTTATTCTTAGCGGCAAAAAGACAGAAGTATTTAATTTTTCTGGGACACCTGGAATGTGTTAGCAGGCTCTCATCAAAGCCAAATCATTGTCTTTGTATTTGCAGGCAGACTTGTGACCTTCAGAGGGAGGGACAGAATTCCTGAGTTATTTTTACTCACAGGTTGGGTGTTTTTCTCTGGGTGTCCTCCTGATTATCTTCCTCTCCTGGCTCCCACAGGAAGAAAGTGCCGGACTGATAGCGTAGCTTCTGTCAGTGAAAGGGAAGGAGAGTATAGAGTGTTCACAGGACACACAGGAATCAGAACGTCTTTGGTGTTGTCAGGTTTACTAGCATGTGTATTTACTATGTGTCTGGTTTTCCATGCTGGAAGGTGTTATGTTTCTTATCTCACATGGAAAAGCCTAGGATTTACAATAAGAAACCATAAGGTGTTGAGGGATTTCTGCAAATCCTTTTCCCTGCAGTGCCCATGTTTTCCCTATAGATGGCGTAGAGAAGGCTAAAAGCATTTTAGCATTTTACCATTTTCGCCTTTATTCATGACTTTCACATGTCATTTATATTAGTTCACACGAACACTCCATCTATCTGCTCCTGGACACATTGTAGCCCACGAGTCAAAACGTTTGCCCACGCCTTGTCTAAATAATTCAGATCCTCTGTGTAAGTTAAAACCAAAAAAGGATTAAGAATGGTTCCCAGTTTATAAATGTATTCCTGCCTCTCACCTGTTGCTGACTTTTTACTCACTTGGCATTCAGAGGAGGTGAATTCTTGGAGTCCATTGACAGGCCTGCTCTCCTCTCCAATGTCTCGTATCAGGTCGTCATTATAGTGAGGCGCTGGCTCATAGATATGCATCAGTGATTAGGAGACAGTGATGGAAGTGGACAACAAAGAGAATAGAGTCACTTCCCTCATAAATGGGCCCCGGTTCAGTCCACACACAGCATTTCAAGTGCTCGTTATGTTAGTAATCAACTAAATTAAACTGTATTTCGTTCAAAGTTATTGATTTATTATCTTTATTCATAAGCCGGTGTGCAGCAAATAATCCTTGATGACAAGTATTAACATGTGACAGTTGCACAAATGAGTCTCATTTGTCTTCACAAAAACAGAAAATCCGACCGGTCACTGGAACAGAAATGTGTTTATTTTTTTAAAGGCAGCCTTAGATACTTGTCAAACAACCGTGGAGCTGATAATCTATTATTTCTTTGCTGCTGTCACTGCAAAAACTACAAAAGTGAATGTCTTGTCTCAGCAGATGTGGCCTGTCTGACTTTTGACAATCTGCAAATGATTCTTCTTTTTCTCCCAGAATCCATCAGACATGATTACTAGCTTACATTTGCTGTTTTTGTTTTGATTCATTTTCACTTGTTTGTTAGTTGTACGTAGAATTACAAATCCAGGTCACTGTTAGCCAAATAAATATGAATCCACATAGGTCTGGTGAATTCCTAAACTGTAACATTTTAATTGTAAAAACCAAGTGTGTTTCTATGGAGCTACAGGTTAACCATGGTAAACACTCTGGAATCCCTGCCTTACACCAGGGGTTCGTTAATGTTTTCTGCAGCGCCCCCTGTGGAAGATAGGACTATTGTCGAGCAAGGCCAAGTCACACATTCACAGCGATTGTGTCAATACTGTGGTGCTAGTGAAATAAAAATAAATAAAATGACCCTGTTTGCTTCCAAGCTGCAATAGCTGTGAGCCCCCTACAGGTAGTGCTCCATACTTTTGAAACTATTGCCTGATTTCTTTCAATTTTTTATTTATTTATTCTTCATTTTTTTCAAGACCCAGAATAATAATAAAATTATTCACTCAAATGGACCACAGGAGTAAGTGTTGGTGTCAGTGGTTGTTTGTCTCTGGATGTGACACCTGTGATGGACTGGTGTGCGATCCATGGTGTAGTCCGCCCTGACCTGCCAACTGCTGGGATTGGCTGCAGCTCCCCTCTTTCATCTCTTCTGTTTGGCAGCTCCTGTTAGCGATCCAAACAGTGGATGATCTGCCTCCAACCTCCTCTGACCTTTGCCGCGGCCTCCGTTTTGATCATTTGATCGATGAATCTTGTCTGAGTACTTTCTCTTGTGAAGCAGCTCGATCCTCAACATCTTTTGTCATCTGTAATCATTGAATCTCCTCAGCACATGTGCCAACTATGCCCAACTTTTTCCAAGGCTAGTTTTTCTGTGGATTTCTAGTCTTAGTCGTTCTGGTTTACTAGAATATAAACCTGAAGGAAACATGAAGCTAACGTCTCTGTTTAAATAACCTAAGACCGACCAGCCGTTTAAACCGACTCCAGCCATATTTCTTTTTTATTTTCACAATCCCACCCCTTAGTTTCTCTCAGTCTTCTTCTCTCCCTCTCCCACCCATTAATGTCCACTGCAAGGCTGTTCATTGCTAACTAGGCTAACTAGGCTAACTAGGCTGCCTCTGAGCCCACAGGTACAATCCTTACCTCTCTATTTTTAACTCTGTACCCCCCCCCCACACACACTCCCTATCTCCTACCTCATCTCATATATCTGTCAGCACCTTTCTTTCCTCCCATCCAAGTGGAAAGACCCAGTAGACCACTGCCCATTTATTATACAATTATATATTATTGAATATAATTGATCTTTACGCTCTTTTACTTTTACATAAATAACTGCTTCATGTAGAACGATGAGAAGGAAGTTCTGCTTAATGTTGAATGATTTAGCCTTAAATCATTAATTCTTTTGACAAATATTTGTTTAAAAAAATCTTACGATGAAATGGACATATTAGTGATGAACCTGTAGTTGCACCAATGATTTATTCCCAAAATAAGAATCCAGGATTAATAGTTGAGAGGGTGAGCTGTGAATTTGGTGGACATTATGTCAAACTACTGTATATCACAAGTAAGTATTGTACGGGTGCAGACGTCCTTGAATATGTCGTTCTTCAGTTAACCTTTCTACCAAAGAGTTTCTTCAGACTGCAATGTTTTTGTAGACCATATCCTGAAAGAGCGTGTCAAACTTTGACTGTGCCTCAGAATATAAAGAATAATATGTACTGAATTCAAAAACAAGTCACTGCATTCCTGTTAAGTTACCTTGACATTTTGGTGTCAGATAGATGGGCTATCTTGGTCTGTTCAAAATTCTTTATTAATATTCATTCTTCAGTGTTTCAATTATTTTTTTGTAATAATTTTTTTGTAATAGGATTTTTTTAAATATACAGCGATGCTTTAAGGGTGTGTACGGCACACGGGTCGGCTGAGGTTGTTTTAAAATGTGCTTCATAAATACATTTGACAAGTCAAATGGCCGAGCAGCGTGCCTAGAAATAGCACATTTCATACAGACCCCGACGTTAGAAGCGATTAAATCTTAGATGACGACAGTAATGCAGACTTCAGCATGATTGCACCAAAACCTTTAGACTCACCCCGATGGCTGAGAGCAAACATTTTGCTCATGTTGGGCTGCATGCTTACCTGGAGTCTTGAATCCTTGTCAGCTTTGCTTCTCGCTCTCTTGTCAGTTTTTTTTTTCGCCTGACTGACTTTTCCAAACACATTCCCTCCTGACAAACGCTTACGGCGCATAACCTCCCTCAGCAGATGAGCATCATGTAGTGAAAGGTCTCTGCATATGTGTGGAAATAGCATGTTTACTCACAGGTTGAGTGGGTTTGCCAATCTCTCAAGTGGAGACTTGGTGAAGGTCCTAATGCTCCAGAGGTGGTTAAAAATATTTTTGAACAGGTTCGGCCGCTTTTTTGTAAAGTTAGTGTTGTTCTAGACTTTTTTTTTTTTTTTACACTACATGTTCAAGGGTTTTGTTATTTGGCCAAACGTTAAGAGATAAATTGTTATTCTGGGATCTCTAGTTTTCAAAGACACGCAGCTGTGGTAATTTCTCCGGTCTCAAGTCTAATTTATTTTTTAATCCCATCACAGGGGGTGCTACTGAGGACAAACAGTTCTTGTTGACTGGCAGATTACGTCCCCAAGTTATTTCATTTGTCTTTCTTGAATAGCATTTGTCTCCGTTCTTCATCAAGGCTTTTTTTTTAAAATACAAAAAGAAACTTGGAACAACCAGAGAATAAAAGCAGTAGATTAAAGATTGCTTAAAACAAAGGTGAAGTCTGACTTTTGTCGAATGAAAAGCATTCTGCTTGCAGTGTTAGCCTCTGAAGTACATGTTACACTCTAAATACCTGCTGACTTGAGAGATGAATGTCCACCAGACAATTGAAAGGGCCGGCCTCGTCTGAGGTAAACAACATTTTGTCAGCCTTAACCACACGTTTTGACTTTATAATGATCCCCGTATTCCCAGACGTGATATTTAGGGCTTAAGGACAGACCTGCTGAGCAGCATTCTGGAGCTGAGAGTTTCCCATGCAGAAACTACACAAGTAGAGAATCCATTTGTCAAGCTCACAGTCCTTCACTGCCATAGACAGCCGCTGTCGATGAGAGGCTTCTGAGTTTTAATGTCCCCAGTGGGAGGTTTGCAGAGAGATGCTACTCACACACACATCAGCAAATACACACTTTACACACTCACCTGCCTCTTGTTAAGGTACATCACATACCCTTTAACTCAGTGTTTGCAGCACGCTAAGCAGCAGCGTGATGAGATAATGTGACCAGTACTTCCTGATGTTCACCACAGCACTGGAAGAAAAAAAAAGTTAGCTGCTGTTTTAACAAAGAGATGCAAAAAAGAGGTGCAAAGACAGTAAGTCTGCAATGTTTTTTTCAAATTTCTCTCAGTAAGTCTGCAATGTTTTTTTCAAATTTCTCTTCTGTTGTTTTTATCTGAATAAAAAAAAGCACATATGTTAATCTGAAGTATATTTCAATAATTCTGATTGATCTTTCCGGGACAGTCATTCAATTCAGGCAAAAAATGAAATTCTAATTAGCTGCATTAGCTGGAGCTTTGAAAATTGGCTCATTTCTACGTCTGTGCCTCTTCAATCTGCCCTAATTGTGCATCCACGTTTCCTGTTCACTCTCTCTCTTCCTTCTGATGTCTGTTTGTCTCCGTCTTACTTCTCCTGTCTTTTTTTAGTAACATAAATAGATCATTTACAGTAGAGATCTTTTTTGCCCTTTTGTCTTTCCCGCTCGTTGCATTTTATTTCCTTTCCCTTCATGTCTCATCTCTCCTCCCCTCGTCTGTTTGCCTTTTGACAGCTAAGGTACCCCGCAGCCTGACTTGGCCAGGTATTGCACTAGATGAAAGATTCACAGCCAAAACTCTTTCAAAGATGCCTTCTGCTGCATCTCGGCTCTGCATGGGAATCTGGCATCCCCGCCAGCCCCAAGAAGAGAAAGAAGGAAAGTGAAGGTGATGGAAGCCTGATGAGAGCAGCCTTTAAAGTCTCACAGACTTCACGGTTTCAACAGTCGTAGCGTCGGCACAAAACCACACGGCGCAACATGCATCTAAAAAACATGGCTGCATTTGTGTTGTGTTCACAACTACTGAATAGTGGGGTATGACACAAGCAGTTATGGGAGATAAATGTTGTGGAATCAAAACATGTTTGTGACAGATCTGTTTGACCCCAGAATGGAATAAAAATGACTCTAAACTGCTCTTAAGGCCACAGTGAGCCACTCTTCAGGGTCTGCATTATTGTTTTATCTTGGCAGCGACTCTGTCCTCAACTTAAGTCGGGGTTCAGTTCCTAGCAATGATTTAACTTGAAATTTTGCCTTACAGCAATGAAGACCACGCTGAAAGTGTGCTGTTGAATTTTTTATCGTCCTCTACAATTTGGTCTAACAAGACCGTGCTTGTGAGCCATAAAGATGGCTATGGCATACAGGTTCAAAAGAATATGGCGTACTACTTCCTTATCAGAATGAGAGAACAAGACCTTCCTAATAAATTTCTATGTATGGGTTTTGGACACGTAACAGTGAAAACCTGTGTATCGAGGATGTTATAAACGAGGTCCCCTTGTACTTAGTTTAAGATTTATCTTTTGGAGCTACTAACTAGCGTTTATTTAGTAGAATGGTTCTGCAAAACCACAGAAGATTTTTTTTTCATGGCTTCTCATTTGTCCTGGCTACAGTTGTATGTGTTGCACCTGGTCTGTGTGCAGTCGATGATCAAAGTGACCTGGGAACCATCAGAGCACAGCTGTGAGGGAGCTTCCAGGGTCTGTTTTTCATCGTCTCTAGTTGAAGCTTAGACTTAAGGCCATGGGATTATCAAATGTGTCAAAGACCTGTTTTCATCACCCGCTGGTTTTGATCATACAGAGGAGTAACTTTAATGTTCTCTTGTTACACATCGGACGTCATTCCAAAAGGTTTTTTCAGATATTATGGAATTAAAATGGGTTTGCTATCAGTGAGCGGCGTTTTGAAAAACGCTTTAGATTTAAGGAATTTAATGTTTCAAAGCAAATACTGACTTGTAGGAAATGTTTACGTTATTACAGATCGCTTCAGGCCAAGCTACAAAACTTGTAGGAAATGTTTACGTTATTACAAATTGCTTCAGGCCAAGCTACAAAGTTTGCACATCCAGCATCTAGTCTCAGGCCTTGGTTTCCAAGCGGTTTTATAAGCCATTAGTCTGCAAAATCAAAATTGGTAGCTTGCAAAAGCAAGCAGACTCTCGTTATCTTTTCCAGAAAACCTATTGACATAGAATAATTGAAAACTAAAGCGTAAATGAAATACTGTGCTTGTCATCAGAACGTAAACAGTTTACCTTTAAAAAATAAACAGACGTCCATGAGAACTGTCTCCTCGATGATTGCAGAGAAGACAGGCCGGCTGTATGCTTTACCCACATAAATCCTATTTGAAGACAAGCTAGATAATGCACCGTTGGTCTGAACTCGGAGATTTAGCCTCTGGATGCTGCGGTGACAGAGCAGAGGCAGTATTGGCAGTAAAACAACTGACAGTTGGTGATTACGAAAGACACAGGTGGGCCAAAGGAATCAATCACGCCAAGACTGGCCCGTACTCTGACAGATGCCTGACGTCTGCCTGATGAAGAGCTCTGCTGTTCCTGTTGGAGTTGGGAAGGAGAGGGGGGTGAGCGAGGGAAAAAGGAGGGATGGAACTAGAATGAGCTG
>NC_024321.1:7288670-7369642 GCF_000523025.1 Cynoglossus semilaevis
GAGGTGTAAAGGCAATAACAATTCAATCAGATAATCAGCAGGGAACAAACAAAAGAGCCAAACTACTGTACAGCTGCTTTCAGACATGCACCTCGGAAATAGTCTAGAGGGAGCTCTCTGTGAAAATGTCAGTAAACACTCTCCTGCCAGCCCCCTTGTCAAATAAGAGAGAAAATGCCCAAGTAAGAAGGGAGTGAGAATACAGCGGAAAATCTCTGCAAAAGTCACACGGAGCTGCTCCAGAATGCTACATTCAGGCGCCAACAGTCGACAGAATGTTTCGTCAAATATTTTCCTGCTTATGTTAATGTATCTGACCGTCTCCTGCTGTGTATTCTATATAGAATTTCAAATGGAAAGACAACTCAACACTTTTTCTTTTTACACATTTTCCAGAGTTTAACATACTATGTTAAATGATAAGGACCTTATAGAGTAAAATTTGAATTTTTATATGTACAGTATATGTGTATATACTCAGGCTTAGAGAGCAAGATTTTTTTTTTTTTTGTCATTACATTGAGTCGTTTGATGTCCATACAGTCAATGTAACAGTCCAGAGTCAGTGTTTTGACACAACCTTTATCTAAAAACCCTATTTCAGGGTGTGTGCTTTAATAGGAGGAAGTACTTCAAGGGTAAAGTACTGCAGCTTTAATGAGCCCTTGCTGAATAAAACACATTAAAGTTTTGGGTCACTTGTGTATCATAATTGATTAAAAAAGCTGATTACTGAACTTATACAGTGCTGATGAAGTACAGAACACAAGTACATGGAGTACATGGACAACAGAATGATGGTCTTTACATGTAGTTATTATGGGTTTTTGTCCTATGTCACATACTGAAAGGAAGAAGCTAGAAAGAACGGCTAGGCTAGGAAAGAAAAAAATAATTTTAAACTTGTAAATCTATGTTAGAGGCATTGAGAAAGCAATAATGTTGCTATTGTAAGAGAGCTATAGTGAGTCAATGGCCATGTCTGTAGAAAATGTAATCACAACAATCAAGTTACAGTACAAAACAAACAAATGTTTTTTTTTAATAGTTGTTTTGCATAGTTAAACAAAATAAATGGTACTGTTTATTATATTCACAAAAACAGAACAACATACCAAACACAACATATACACACATTACTACACATGGTAGTTTTATGGCTGTCCACTCCTAAGATAACAAAGTTTGTTCCACCGGACAATACCCTCCGGCGCCCCCGAGGGATCAATTAAGCATTACTAAATCTGATTGGTTTAACCAAAGCTTTCAAAATTCAGTGGAATCACAGTCTTATAATGATGAATTCCAGCTTATCTGTTTGGATGACTACATTTCAGTGGAGTTTCTTTCTTAACGAGACAGAGTCTTGTGCTCAGCTCCTGGAGCTTCACATTTCCTGCACCGCTCTCGTTCCTCGCAGTGTTCGTATCTTGCACAGCCCTAATACAGAAACTCCTCTGCTTTCATCAAGTGAAATTCATTTCAAACACATTTCTGCAACAGTCCACAGTCATTTTCTTCTCCTTAACCTGCTGTGGACGTTATGGAAAATGGAGTGTTGGCAGGTGGTGGCGTACATCTGTGTTTGCTGTCGTTTTCCATTATAATTCTCTGCGGTCGCGGTGGCCCATGATAAAAAAAAAAAAAAATCCTTGCTGAGGGTAAGATTTCTAGTTCAGTCTTTGTTATTAGAGAAGATGTCTTCTTGAACCTGGCAACTGTTTTTTCTATAAATAGTGAAAATAATAAAAATACAACCATCCATCTGTGTTGACAGCACATCAAACAAAGTTTGTGTCCAGAATGTTTAAGACCTTAAATAATACTACATTTGCAATAAGAGTGAGTATGTTAAACATGATTAAAGTTTTAACATTTTTCTGCCCTCTGTAGCAGTGGCTAA
Organism: Cynoglossus semilaevis; assembly: GCF_000523025.1. Lineage (NCBI taxonomy): Eukaryota > Metazoa > Chordata > Actinopteri > Pleuronectiformes > Cynoglossidae > Cynoglossus > Cynoglossus semilaevis. The sequence continues at coordinate 7,290,574 of NC_024321.1, forward strand.
TAAATGTTACACCCCACGACTGTTTGATTACGTTTGAACAAATGAGGAGCGTTTGTTTTTGTGCCATCAGAGTAAAACTGAAAAGGACATTAAGTCAAGATTTTTATGGATAATCATCGCATCCTGACAACTTTGTAATGAAGCACTTCTTCTTCAAAGCTTTTCGAAGTTTGTACCATCATTCCTCAGGCAGCAATCGATTAGCAGTAAATGTGCAGGTTTTTTGTTTTTTTTTACCCTGAGAGTTAGCTAAAAAAATCCCATTTACATTTGCACTTTTCCCAAAATGTAATGGAAACTAAAATCTATAGTTTGGTAATTTACTTGAGCCCGTTAACAGGCAGAAAAATAAAGGAAAGACTTTAATGTTCCTAATAAATAAAAACCTTATTATTTCTGGTAAAAAAGGCATATTTAAAAAATATATGTCTGTAAAACTTATTGAACAAGTTAAGATGGAAATGAAACTTTAGAGCTTTTAACAGGTTTGGGTCAAGTCCTTAAGGACTGAGAAGAAAATTTCTCTGTAAATGTGTTTATGTTTAACAAATGAAATGAATCATTGACAACACTGAACTGTGAATTTTTTTTATTATTATTGAGAATATTAAGGGTTGCTGTGCATTACCAAAATCCAGTTTTAGTTTGTATTGCATGTAAAGAGTCTGTACTAACTTCTTGAAAGGTTTATTCACACACACACACACACACAGACACACACTTTGTATTCTTCAAAAGAGCCTCCGGTCAAAACGCCCACTTACATCTCCTTACGCTCAGTTGACTCTGAAGGACTACACCTGACCTGGTAGGTGCTTTAACGTAGCCTGGAGGTGTTCAGGTCAGGGAGGTCACGAGTTATTTTGGACCTCCACACACAGCAGCACACTGTGCATGTCAAGAAGAAATGTCATAAATGTCAAGGTGCTTGAAATCATTTTAAAAAATCATGAGGACATTTGGTGCCAACTCAAGAATGATGCAATTTAAACAAGCCGAGGGATCTTTGCTGTTGATGAATAATTGAGAGAAATACTATCAAGGTTTTCATTTATTCCTATATAGGCTTGACTACGATATATGTCATTTGTGTCAGAAGCTGAATGTACCTGTACATAAAGTACTGGGTTACTGGGTTCACTTGAGCTTTCCTGAGTACGATTGTAAATGATTTGTGTGAGTATACAACTGTTTTTATACTTACTAGAGAGTACTAACCCTTAGGAGTACTTAGAATGCCATTCTGATCGCTGTAGTACAAGTGTTTTGCAAATGGTGAACTATAATGCATATGAATATGATCAAGTATAAACGTAGTTCTGGGATCTTTTAAATTATTTTGAACATTTCTTTTTTATAGATTTATATAATGGCCTAGAAAATACATAATAAATGTGATGTCACAGATCATCTGATGTGATTTTCTATCCTGTGCTTAATAATATTGAATATATATGTTACTGATATATAAATTGAGATTTATTTCCAACAATAGTCTTAGCTAACATAAGCTACTCATGCTAACATCAAACTTTGGTTTTCTTGGGAAGATTTATCAGCAGCTCTGTATCCTTAGCTTTGCATTACCGACACTTGATTTGATTTCTTTCCTCTGGTAGATATTTACCTCCAAAAACAAACTGATTATTTAAAGAAAATAAGGAAACTATATACCTATTTAGTCATGGACTCTAAATTAATTAATATATTGACTAATATATTGACTACAATATTAGACCAATTTAATCTGCATGTTTTTAGATTCTGAGACAATTCATACACACATGAAGAATCTCCAAGCTTTACTTCCTTAGATGACGACCCTTAGACGAGCTGGTATCAGCACCTGCAGCCATTATCCAACACAGTCTGCTGTGTCTAAAGATGTTGTCTGCTCCTTATCTCTCTCCACTATCTGGAACATTTTTTTCTTTTTTAAAAAGCACAATCTATTTTAAGGCATTCAGCATCTCATATCCTCCCATATTTTTTCTCCATTTATATTTTCCACCTTACTCCTTTCATCTGCTGTTCTAATCACACCTCCGGACATAAGCCCAGGAGGCCGGGAGATAACAGCATTAGACCTGTACATGTTTACACATTCTGATTTAGACCAGGCCTTCGTGGATTCTGGACCAGTCTTAGCTCTGCTCTGTCTGACCCATATTTTTTTTAAAACGTCCTCTCTGTATTTTTTTTTTAAATGATTTTGTATGTCTACAGTCTGCCTCCTGGGTCTTTTCTACCACTCACACCTCTTGTGCCTTCCTGCAGCATTATCTTTGGATTCTAACGCAAACACTGCAATTGAAACTTCTTATCCAAGTCATCGTGATCTCTCACTTACAAGAAAAACGTCTTGTAAGTTGTTTTTTTTTTTATTTTTATTTTTTCTCAGGCTGCACTGCACACCTTAATGGTAAAGCCCCAGTATGTGTGTGTGTGTGTGTGTGTGTGTTAGAGAGAGGACAGATCAGTTGTGTGTACGTGTGCACTGTACAGTGGGTGAGTGATCCTCATCCTGCAGAGTACTTCTCCTCCAGTCATCTGTCATCGAAACTGGACGGTGTGTCACTCGATAGTCTGAGAACCACACAGGTTTAACACTCAGACGTACAATGTGTTTAGAGGCGACAACTAATCCGAGGTGTGCAGAATCACCCGCACCAACAGGAACCACTGGGGTAATTGCTATGGGGGGGGCTTATCAACTGCAGTGGGGATCAAAATCTAATAAAAACATAATGGGAGGGAAACAAAAGACTGAAAGCCTATATCACTCTCCTCGGTTACTGGATATTTTTTTCCTTGGTTTTCACTTACAGGTATAATTATAGTACGTGGTTAGCTCATATTTGGAAAGAGCAAAAAAAAAAAAAAACCTGAATCCAATTAAATGGTTAAAATATCAGAGGATTCACAGGAAGTTCAATGTTACTAGTATTTCTGCATGTATATTATTATTTTAATATTTAACTTTTTTTATTACATTAAATTCCAAAACATTGTCAGAGTTTCAACAGTTTGATCTCAGTTTTTTCACTCTTGCTCGTAGTTTTGTAGAAAAATAATTTATGATAAGTTATTAATGGTTGTGTTCATAATATATTGTATACATATTGATATTTTTATATAATAAGTAAAGTATAAGTATAAATATTTAATATGACTAGGTCCACTTGAATTTGTGACAACTGTAATACAATATTACTCTACCTGACCACCATCTTTATAAAATTAAAGGAAAAACTGTGAAAATATTATAGATTACAACAGTAGATTTAACTGTGATACCACCAAGGCTGACAGTCTCATCTGTTGATGTTTATTCTGTGTTTCTTTACATTTCTTTCTTCTGATAGATGTATTAAAAGCGGTTGATGTTTACATCAAAAACCTAATGCTCTCCAATGCTGTATCACTATATTACCTTAAATGGAAACTCCATTGTAATATCTTCCATTAATGAACAGATTGAATTTCAGTTTTAAATTCTTTAGCGAGCGTGAGAGACAAATTCTCAGGCACGGTTTTAATCTGCTAATCCTAATGAGTTGCCCTGAGTCTCAAACTGAATTAGCATCATGGTGCAGACACAACTGTGGTTGGATAAGTGGTCTAAATCATAACAAAGACTGTTATGGATCTATGGAAGGAGGTCGGCCTCACTGAGAAACAGGTGTACGGTCAGTGAGTGGTTGTTACTGTTGTCTCCTGGTCTGCTTTATCTTACTGCAGTACTTAGGACCAGTGGAAACGCAACTAAATTATATATATATATATATATATATGGTCTAAGAAACCTGAGCAGCCGTGTGTGGTTAGCTGTAATTCCACAGCTCTCACAGAGGCTGCAGCAGTCACTGACTTCTACCTGCTCTGCTCTGTGGAGCACTTGTAAATTATCATTTTATTTTTCTCACTGTTACCAGAATAAAAGTAGCCTTTATAAAGAAAACGTACCACAGTATTTTATTTATTTATTTATTTATTTTGATGTGTTTTTAAAGATTCCTATAGATACATTTTATGTACGTAGGTGATAACAACAACCTGAACTAAGTCGTGTATTCTCAGGGGAATACACTCAAACTCTGTGCAGTGACAAATTCCTCTTATTACGACACTTTGTCGCCGTCAAGACAGACCGGTTTGGTACAACAAGTCCCTCATGAGCCGTGGAAAACGGGAGCTGATGCATTTCCTCTGGACACATGCTGTTTGGCAGTGCTGCTGATTTGTCATGCATGTGTGCACTTCTGAGTGTGTGTCTGAGAGAGACACGACCAAACGCTGGCACAGAGATTGTTAGGTACGGATCTACTGTATGCATTATACCCCCCACATCTGAGCCATATTTGCCTGACAGAGGGACCGACTCTTCAGTGTCCAGTGTCTTCACTGTCTACAGAAGTCTCTGTCCTCCAGTCTGTCCTCATTCTGTCACTGACTCTTTGATTCTTCCATGTATTCTTCCATTTTTCATCTTGTTTTTTATTTTAACGCAAGTCAGGTCACATAGGATATAGGTTATAAAGGTTATACAGTACTGTAGTACTTTTTATGGTGTGATTTTATTGTATATTCAGTTTGGTTCTCAAATAAATTCATGTTGTGTAAGGCTTCGACCTTATGAAACCCGCACGAGATGCTGCAATCTCAGCACGGCAGCTTTGGTGTTACAATAACGTCTCATTCCCAAGGGAAACTTTAAAAGTTGTTAAAAAGTTATGTACCCTTAAAAAATGTTGGAGGAAAAGGCAGAAGCACCGCATTCTGCCAACATCCAGCTAGCAGCAAAGCTCCTAGGAAGGCTGTCTCTTACAGACTGTTAGGTTTTCAGTAATGGCTTCAGTACACGCCAGTATCCAGGATTAGACTAACAGCTAATAGCTAACACACACTGAGCTAAAGGTGAAATTATTCTTCATTTTGTTTATATGACACATATATTTACTGTAGTAACCAATGAGGAGTACAGTATAACCAAAAGTAGACTGGGCTCCTGTGCTTGTGTACTGAGATAAGGACATTAGTCCAATCAAGGTATTGCTGATTGAGGCTTATCCTACACTGAGAATATAAAGACCCTGGGAATATTGATGACAGCGGCTGAACTCTGTGCTGCCCACATCAGACAATCTGAATCATTTGCACTCAGGGAGGTTGTTATTATTGCCACAGACAGAAGGTTTGGGGTTTGGCAACAAGAAGAGCCACAAGCAGTCATTTGACAATATACAACATCTTTGACATAAATATAGTAAACAGAGAGCGTCGATGAACACACTGGTCCTCAGAGGAGTTGGTTCTCAGGCAGACCACACCTGTCTGTAATGACCCTCATGTGGTGTGGTTTAAAGGTTGAATTCTTGTATTGAACTGAGGTAGGGAATAGTACTGCAGATGGTTCAGAATCTGTGAATGGATTTCTGTCAGTAGAAATGAATGCTTATGTGCTCTATAGTCAACAGTTCTATTTACTGTTTCACCCAGTTACTACTTTATGGATGCTGTCACTTCACTCCTACGGCAGGGCAGGGCTAATGAGGATTATGTCATGTCATGTGATCCCATGTCATGTCATGTCATGTCATGCTGTGTTATGTTATACTATTCAGGTCTAGAATTAGGTTTATCTCCACGGGGCAATTGGCAAAAAAAGAGGGGCATATTGTCAGAAAAAGAAAAGAATGCCATAGTAATGGTAATAATTCAGGTAAAAATGTTTCCAATGTGATTGGAGCATGTCATATACTTTAATTTGAGATTGAAATATTGCCTAAAAAAATAAGGAGAAAACTGAAATAATAATGCAATAAAATAAATATATTAAATTTATAAATTAATAATAAAGAACATACAATAAAAAAAACAATTTACTTGCATGTGCTTGGATGCACAGTATATTTCGTTAGCACTAGTTGTTTCAGTTAATAATGTCACATGACACAAAACATCACTTTTTTCAGAAAAATACTGTAGGATACATTTTATATTTCTGTTTAAGGAATGTTTGTCCTGCATAACCTAATAATCCTGCCCACGTTTGATCTCCAACAGATGTGTAACTTCACAGAGTGACCTCAGATGCTGAGTCACATTTCCATCTGCCTTATATTACTGTGGCTGCATTTGCCATCTGTCCTGACAGATGAACCTGAAACCACTGGGACAGGATGGCAGCCCCGACGGCAACAATACAGTAGCAGTCTCCATTAAAAACACGTGCGTCTTAAACCGTGGATTCTCCAGTGACTGCACTGTGCAGTTGATCCTCAAAGCTTTTGATGAAATAATAACAGCTGCGTTCATATGACAGAGTGTTACATCAGCCCTGAATATAATATAAACGATGACGGACCGCTGTCATCGGGGGCCGTTATCTTTCGGGCTGTGAATCTTGTTTACTGAGCAGTAAAACTTTATTTTATTCCTGTCATCAGATTGAAATGGGGTCATTTAAGAATTTATGTGACGTCAGGGCCCATATATGGTAAAAGGTCCGCAGCTGCAACGAGTTTACACATGGATTAATGGGCTTCTGTCAGACCCTGCTCCGCAGCTGATCTCAGTTGAAGACATTGGAGCGGTTTCTGGTTTGCTGTGCGCTGCTTTCTGCTTTTTGTATTGTGCGGGTAGGAGGAGCTGCTTTCCTGTGATTGTCTGGCTGCTCCTCTCCCTTTCTCTCTCCCCCCTGTCGCTCTCTCTCATTTTCCCAACTTGAATATTCCGCTTGGCTGGGAGCAGTCGACAGCGGAGCACAGTGCAGCCCTGCTGCCTGAACTCACCGGGGCTGCTGTTTCTGCGCTGCGTAATGTGGAACACACTTGGCGAAACAAAGTGTTTCTCCACTCACTGTTTCCTGACTCGGCTGTGCCTCACTGTCTTCTGCGTCTGCTTCATTTCGGGACACTTTTCAAAATGACAGAAGAAAAGAGGATTCGGCGTGAAAAGCTGGTAGGTGTCTGAAACCCCCCGGCCCCTGTGTTTGGAGAGGTGTCTGGTTCTGTGGCTGCTCGCTCTGACGCGCCGCAGGAGACTAGAACACTGCGTAAAAAAGGACAAATATTTGTTATTATTATTATTTTTAAGCCACTTAGGATTTTCTAACTATGGTTTGTCTTGAGTTTTTTTTCCCCCCAATTGAAGTCAGTAAATATAACGTGCAGAGACAAACAGGTTTGATGGTCTCAACAACTTAAACGCCAGGATATTCGAATGTTTTGATTTCACTGGAAACAGCTGATCTTGTGCCATGTATGATCAGATTATGGTTCAATTTCAGAGCCAGCTGTATGACTGTTTAATAATAATAATAATCACAGTTATATGCGTTTCAGTAAAACTTTAAACCCGTTTGGCTTCAGAGTGCACTGAAAACAGTCTGCTGGTCATGGGATCTGTACTTAACCTGTGTTTTTCAGAGGTGGAAATCCTTGTTATTTCAGTGATTCAGGTGGTGGTGCTGACACACACTCACGTGTTTAATACTGTTGTATGTGAGATAAAACCTCCTTTTTACATGTTTCATGTCAAAAATGAGTCCAACATGTATTTTCCAAAACATTTTCCAACACGTGTTGGCACACGAATACATCAGACTTGCACATTTTTTAGATCGGCCATTTTTTTTATACCATTGTCTTTTTATCAAGTTTTAAGCAATGTCAATCCCTGTGCTCCTCCATGCTGACAGCAATGTATGATCAGGTTTTATCAGCTGGGAGCCCAAGTCTGTCGTTTTGGGATGTGAGCTCATGAGAAGGTAGTAAACACTGGCATCAGTGTCCGAAATAAATCTGTCACCGGGTAGTGTTGAAGAAAAAGCCTCTTCCTCCGAATGAATGCTCTGTCAAATTGTGATGAAATGCACAGAGTTGTTGGAGTTGGAAAGTGTTGACGTGTCGCTGCACATCATTCATCTCATGCCTTATTGAATGGCAAACAGTGACCTGGGCTGAGTCGTGATGATCCCGCTGAGTTCGTACGGCGGTGTGAGGGAGTGTGTTTGTTGTTGGTTTGTCTGGATATGATGGTGGCATCACGAGGAAGATCATATCTTAAGACGTTAGACCAGAATCTCTGGTTTCTTTTTGACGGGTCATATATTTTTGCGTTCTGTCTGACTTTTATATCTTATGTGTTAGCTTTTCTAGTATTTAATATTCTGATAAAGTGGACATAAAACACGTAACAGTCATGTCCTCTATCTGCTCTCTAGCAGTTATTGCCCAGATCTCTCTGTTCTCAGACATCATCACATCATGTCTCAGCTGACCAACCATCACAATCTGTCTTCATCCTGGGGACGGGTGACTAGCATCACTGCTTCAGGCTTTCCTAACCTCAACTTTAAAAAAAAATGCACTGGGACTGATTCTTTATCTGCTTTGACTTTTATTTTTCCATTTTCCCTCTGTTGCTTCTCATTTCCATTCATTTCTTTTGTTCCATTTTTTTTCTTCTTTTTTTTTCCAGGCATCAACCATTCCCTTCCTTTTTCCTCCCATTTTCTGTCCCGTTCAGCAGCAGCCGTGGATGCAGTACAAAGCTGGCTGCTTTGTGTGCACTTGTGCTATTAACCTATTCTCTCTGAGTTCTTGTGCTTGAAGTTGTTGTTTTGCCAAGGAAAAAGAGCAGAACTAGAAAAAAATAGAGCAGCTTTAGTTCCTAATTAGTGCATTAATACATTGAATTGTGAATAGCGTTTAATTAACTTTTATTTTGTGGGCTTTATGGCTGCATGGAAGGATGTAGTTAAACACATGCATATTAAATTCATAACATGTTTTGTATTGTACCTTTACTTCATCCCCGTGGGCAATTGGAATTAAATACAGACAAAAACACAAGGGAAAAGTACTTTAGTTTTTGGTTTATTACTAGTTTTCTATTAAAATTTATTTTAAGTCGTCCTGTGCTGCTTTGGTGTTACGTTATACTCTATCTTTGCTGATTATAATTTTTTTTTTCATGTTATCTTCAGCCTTGTCCTATGAATCAAGTTCATGGTAAAACATTAAAAAACAAAACAAAAAAAAAACCATTTAAAATAATCTTAGGCAACTGTTAAAAAAAACATCAAGAAATGGTATGAGAAAATAGATTTATATGGAGAACGTAACTGTAAATTTTTTTCTTACTTATAAAACTCTTCCTTAGATTGTAAACATTTTCTTTTTTAACAAATGTGCTTCACTGATTAACCATAATTCTGTTGATCTAATTACAATGCTCTATTACTTACCAGAACGTTAAACCAGTACCTGGTATAGTTTGGTCCATGAAGTTTAGATTTTATTTTGAGCCTGGTCTGGAGATTTCAGTACCTTATTTTCTGAATGGATGTTAATGATATTGTTCCTCCATATATATTTTTTCAATATTTAACTGTCTTAAACATTACTCTGTGTTTTAAAACCTAATCCATTTATGCTGTAAACCCTTGACGGCCCCTTTAACACGGACAATCTGTACATCTAAAGTTAGTGCTGCCGGCTGTTGGCACATAACATCCTATAAACCTTACAGTATATACAGGAACTATCCAACGGCCATAGGGTGGTGTGGGTGTGTGTGTACTGTATGTGTGCTCAGGGGTGGTCAGTTTCATGCAGCACATACTGAGAGGAGTCGTGGCGCTGCACCCCCGGTGTTTTAAGACCCCTGCCTACTTCTTCTGGCCTTACCATTCGTCACACTGTATCTCAGGCGCTCCACAACAAATCCATACTGCGGCTCATCCACAGATTCTACAAGAACAAAGTATCTCTCCGGTAAAAACCACATGTTCCTGAGTTCACTCCTCCATCTGCCAGAGTGGTAGTGCACATATGGATAGTAAACCAGCTGATAAAAATGAGCTGTGTCGGAAAAAAAAAAAACTTAAAACGTAGTGGTAGTGCACATATGGATAGTAAACGAGCTGATAAAAATGAGCTATGTTGGAAAAAAAAAAAACTTAAAACATCAGAAGACATGAGATTAGATACGCTGTTTGATTTTTAGATCTGGTGTTTGGCTGCAATGTCTTTCACTTTGTTTGTTTGTTTTTTTTGTTTGTTTTTTTCTTTTTCGTTATAGTAAAAGCAATGTTATCCAGGAAAGCAGGGTTTAACGGTGGGCACTAAAGTGATGTGTTGGGATCCTTGATGTAAGCTTTAGTATCAGCATCAAATGCTCTTCTGGGTGTTGTACACAACAGCTGCCAATGCTTGTTAGGGCCGAAAGCATTTTGTCTCTGATAATATAATGAAACTGAACCACAGAGATCACTTGGAGTATATAGAGCTAGCACTAAAGTATTTCTGGTATTCACGTTAAATACTATGAGAAGTGCTACAGCAGGTGGAGCAGCAGAAACATTCCTCAGCTCCCACAAGCCACTGTTTCAAATCCAGACAATCCAGACAAATCCTGTTAACAGTCAAATATTTAAGACCACACACACTCCACACCTCACTCACACGCCCACAGCAGACAAGGGGGTAAATGTGTCCGAATCCCTTCTAACCATGAAACGTGAATATTCCAACAGTGATGATTAATTAGGTCTGGCACAGCTTTACAAAAGCTCTAGTAATTACTACATATACAACATACAGGAACTGAATGAATGAAACCAACTATGACGTCCAGCATTTCTTAAGGACGAGGTTTTTAGTTTTGATCAAGGGACAAAATACAGGAGCAGCGACAGACACAACACAGATGAATGTATGGTGTGACAGATCGCCTCCTGTTTTTGTCTCCAGACGTCTTTGATCACACGGAGGCCTCGACCGTCCTTTAGACACAGTCACATGGTGCTGAGATCCACACACAGTGCAGTCGTGCACATTCCTCACTTTTACCTTCTGGTCATAAACATCAATAAAGGTATTTTTAGAGCTGCAAAAAATAGACAATTCATTGGTAACTAATTGACCGTTAAATGAAACGATAGCTAGGTTTGATGAAATAAAACCAAGGTCTGATATTTTAAGCTTTTTAAATTAAGTCTCGTTCCATTCCGGTCTAGAACCCACACATGTAGCTGGACCTGGAAGGAATTCACGATTTAAATTCTATTTTTTTAAACCGACTAAATGTATCTCTGGCTCCAACTAAATCTTTCATCAAAGACTAAGACTTGGAAAAGAGGAGACTTTAACTTGTTTTTGTGGACAACACTTGAAAACCCCTGGGGATGTGATTTGGACTGACTGAGATTTTTCTTCAATGTCTCTGACTTGTTATCAAGGAGACTCCAGTCAGTCTTGACTACAGTTTTAGTCAGACCCAAACCCAACAGAATTTGTCAAAACTAAACCTAAATGTTTTTGTTTTTTTTTCAGTAACTAGGACTTGTGTTTAAAACTTCCCACTTCCTCTTAAGGCTGTAAAAATGAACATGTTAATGGATTTATTATTATGTGAAATCAACCAGATCAATGTTGAGGCTTCATACATTTGTTATTTCCCTAACCTTTTTGCTTTTTATTACTAAATGTTTTTAATTTAAAAAAAAATACTAAAAAATAATTTGGTCTGCTTATCATTTTCTACAAACCTTGTTGTGTTGTTATCTGTTGATGAGACATACTGGCTGTCCCAGTGGTTTTTTTTATTGTTTGTTTTAGTCAGAAAACAATTTCAGATCAGGAATCGGACTGACATTCAGCTAATAGTGACTCAGCAGATATAAAGCAAAGAGTAATGGAGGATCACAGACGATCATTAGTGAGCTTTTATGGTCATTCTGCCTTGTAATTATGAGTTTCAGATTGCGTCGGTATGGCAGGGTTCAGTAAACACATCATAATTCTTAATTAATTTGCAGTTTTCTAAGCAGTTTACCACTCAGAAGTGGACACTAAGTGCTGTCCAATTCTTAACTAATCCATTTCCACCTCAGTGATCAGTCCAGTTACCAACTCTCAAATGATCCTCGGTGGATGCCTTCCAGCCTAATATCTTAAATGCCAAACTGAGCTGGCAAGACTCTGACCGACTTCTGGGAGACAACTGAGCCATATGCATGCTGGGAACAAAATCAGACAGTGCTCTTATTGTAAGACAATACAGAAATGAAGAGGCTGTGCTCAGTGACATGCAAATGTGAAATGTTATAATAACACTGTGATATAGTATACTGTCTACTGTAGTAAATATAATGAAGAGACTGCTATATGGATACAATAACATATCATATGGGTAAAATATACATTTTATATATATATATAAAAAAACTTCCCAATTCAGTACATCGCCTTAAGGAAAACTATCTAGTTTACGAGCAGCTAATGATCTGTCACCACAGCATATAATTGTTTACACAGTCTTAGCTCATTAAAGGTTTCTTGGATACACTCCAGAGGAGTAGAGGCTGAATGTGTTCAGAGAGTGTCAATCACATGAGGTTAAATCTATACTTTGCCCATTGCCCCCTCCCCCCAGCCTCCTGTAGCTTTAGTCCATTAGCTTGACTGTGGTGCCATTTACACTGAGCTAATTACTTAGAAAGTCTAGCAGTGTCGACCAGATACAAAAGTACAATATCAACTGTAGAGGAGCCTTATAATTCAAAATAACTGCTTCAAAGGTCTTCTATTAAGATGGCGAGCTAACCTGTCACTAACTTTGTAGCAGAATTGCTGTGGTCGCCAAAGTGTTGGCTACATACTTGCTGCTATTTTGGGTTTACAAAAATACACCAGCAAATACAATAAAACTTTGCTGGTGTATTTTTGTAAACCCCAAAGTTTAACACAGAACTGTAGAACACTCTCATTCTTAGACTTGATTGATCACAGTTTATAAAGTTAAATGTTTCGGAACGTTTTCTACAATCAACATAAGCCAAGTGAAACCACAGACCTCAACTGCAGTTTAGCTTTTTTTTTTTCCCATGCTCTCTATGTGTGTGCGTGTGTGTGTGCGTGAACACGCCTAGATAAGATAATGCGGTTAAATACCTCAATAAGTGGATCTTGGCTCTAAAACAGATTGGTAACCCACGGAAAAATGTAAAATATGATTGACATGACTGGATGACTCTTATTTTAATGATTTGGTGCCAAAGATTCTTCTTAACTATAAACTTCAATTAGGTAATTTAAGGCTTCGATCTTACCACATCTTCTTACCAATTAGCAAATATAACTTCTAAGGTCATGGTTCAGAAATGGACCGTATTGCTGACGAGAGGAACAGTCAGAAATTGGCCCCTTTTGTTGCCCTTGTTGACTCACCAGGGTCATGAATTAGTTACATGGGGCTGTGGAATAGGTGGACAAGAACTGTATTCTGTATGAAAACAAAAGTTATAAAGTAGCTGCATTCATTAGTAAACATCTCAGATTACAATTTAATTGTTTTGTTTTTGAATGGGGTTTTTGAATTTGATTTGAATGAGTAAATAAATGTGGCATTTTCTGAAGGGTTTGCAACACACAAAATAGGTCCAAATGATCAAAAAGGATATTGTCATAAATGGTTTTGGGAGTTCACAAATAATACAGAATCAGTGCAGCTCTAATCCTGAGCTAAAAGTCCTCAAAATCCTTACACAGGAAACAAGAATTGACTTTTCCACCCAGCCCAAACGTCAGTAGCAGCAGCTGAATGGAGAAGGCGGCCAACCTCCCACCATGCTAGTTTACATCCAGCAGCCTCTGTATGGTCCTACAACAACACACTTTTCCCATGATCTCAACTCATGGCAACAGAAGCCTGGGGCGAAACCCAGGTCTGGCGTCATACTCCTAACCAAGGAGTCTTAGGATAGTTGTGGAGATATGGAGTTTTACTCATGGAGCTGAACTGGGAACCTTAACTTGGTTGTAAAGATGCGGATTTGTCGTACCTATATACCAATAAGAACTAGACTGACGTTAAGATAGACTCTGAGAAAAGAGGATTAAATAAATAGAACGAAGGCGTAAGTGTAAACAGGAGGTGGTGTGAAAAATAAACAAGCAACTTTGAGCTTCAAGGATGTTTGTGGTTTTCAGGGTAGGCTGTAAAGCGAATGTAGCAAAAACAGAGAACACAGACAAAGTTGTGACAAGCGAGGGGGATAAAAAGGGTTCATTTCTCTGGTGACTTATGAGAGCACATAAACACATTTTATTACCCTCTTATCTGCTCAGCAGGTACTTTAAGGAACTCCAATGTAAAAGATGCTGCAGGTTATATCTAATTGCAGATATTTTTATACTCTCTCTGAAAATATAAATCATATGAGGGTGCCCGCCTGGTGTCAAAGTGAATTTGTTAAAAGTGTTTTTTGGTTTTTTTGTCCAAACTTTGTGTTCAAAAGAAATAAACATTTCTTTCACACTCATTTTCATGTTAGTAGCCCTTCATGGGAACCTGTCAGTAGGAAAGGTCTCTTGGATTAAGGTGTATTTTTCAGTCTCTAGGCCATTGGATCAGTTCAGTATTGATGTAACAGTAGGTATTGTTAACCTTCACAATTATTCTCTTTGGTGTTGCTGTTCCCCAGGGACCAGCTATTTATAAAATGCTGGCAATTGTTGGCCAGCTATTGTTTAACAAACAACCTATTGATTTGCGTCGCCTTGGTTCTTGGGCTGAGGTGGGGTCTCGTTTAAGAGTGTATGTGACGTCCATATCGTCAGTCCACAGCCCAGGTTTTATTTATGGTTTAGTTCTTTTATGGAGAAGGTCTGTTCTACTCACTCTCACTTTTAGCATCTAGCTTTAGCATTACCCAAGCAGAGGGACAAAATAAGGCCATTGTCAACCAAAAAACAACAAGCAGTAAAAGTTTGTTTGCTGTGTTTGGAGTGTGTGCGTGCGAGTGTTTCAGGGAGGAAATGTATGACAGTTTCGTATCTCATGCAAAACTCCTTTGAATATTTTTTTCTCATTAGTCATAGCCCTGTTACGCACCTAGCGCTTGGGAGTGACTCCTGTCTCTTCTGTCATTTTGTGTGACTAAGCTTGACATGACCATTGTTACAGCTACAATTAGCTAGCTCACATTTGTTCCCACGCAAGAACAGAAAATGTCAAAAATGTGCATACCTACAAAGTGCAACATTGATAAATTAAAATGAAAAAAATTGGACGTCCGACTGGAAATTTTCTGTAACCTGAGAACCATCTGACTGGTTGTATCAATCTCTTTATTAAACCACTGATCACAAATAACTAATTGGATGCTAGAGTGAGTGCTATAAAGCTGCTGACATTTCAATGTTTGGAGCCTGCTGAGCTAATCAAACTGCAGCCAAGATAAACAATGGCTCATGCTTTTCCCCTCGAAGGAAATGCCAAACATTACATGCTGTAAAAATAGAAACCTTCTCCTTTGTAGAACCAGATAGAGCACAGGAACCCCCTCCCTGGGGTCACATGGATGCTAGTCTCCGACCCCCCACACCCTGTCCCCCACACTCTCTCTCCATGTATTTATTGCTCCTTTTTTCTCTGTGTGTGTGAGTTCTATTTTAGAGCAGACTTCTCTCTGTGTGACCTCTGGGTTTTCTCACCTTTTGTTTGCTTTGTTTTGTGTTTTCATAAAAAGAAAAGCCAGGCATGCAGCGGTCTTCCTGACACCAGGTTATCATGAATAACTGAACAGCCAGAGTAACACCTCCTGCTTTATTAATGCCACCGTCTTCTAAAGTTAAAGCAGCAAAAAGCCCTTCTGGATGTATAGTGCTGCAGGCTTTGACCTCAGGTGAAAGCTGTACTCTGAAGGAGACAGCTGGCGTTCATGGCTTTGGTCAGGCAACCTGCTCTCACTGTGACAGCTGTGTGAGGAGAGGAACGGTGAAGAGATAAGCAACCAGGCTGGTGTGGGACTGATAATTAAGACAAAGATTGTTGTAACCACCAAACAATTTATCAAACAAAACACCCATAATAAGAGATAAAATGCCAAATCTAATTTTGTTATTTCATGTTTTTTTCACATACTCTTGGCTTTTGACAAGCATAGATTTGGACAAGCACATTAACAGATCTGACATTTTGCCTTTGATTAGTGTTCTATTAAGCTGTCAGCGTTTTTGGCAATCAGAGAACTTGTCAGGTTAATATTTTCATCCCATTGTTTTTTATTTATTTATTTTTGACAGCCTAGCCAGTCTACTACAGCTGTGCAATGCAATTTCCCAGTGAAAAGATCATCTCTACAGAGGCTGAAATTGCTGTTTATGTGGCGTATAGATTGCTTTTTCACACTTTGTTGAGTTTATTTGCATATTTATGGAATATTTCAATACAATGGACCACAAATCATACATTAAATATGAACATGGTTTTCCAGAAGGAGAACTTGACCAGCACCGTGTCAGAATTTAAATATAACGTTCACTGACGTCCAACTGAAATCAGGCTTCTGTTAGAGTAAAAACTGACAAAAATAGGCTGGTCACTTGAGCGGCGATTGGTGGAAGACTCAAAGCAGTGATACTGTAGAAGAGATGACTCTTAAAATAATTAAATAATTAACTTCACATTTATATATTTGTCTCTATGAGTAGAGTTTTAATTCTTTGGCTTTATTTCATCTGGAGTGGAGTGGAGTGGAGTTTTTTTTTTTTTGTTACCAGTGGTTAAAACTTCTCCAACTTCTGCTTTGAATTTCTGATAAGGTTGGGATTTGTAAACTGGAAGGTCAGGTCTGTTTATTGATGTTGTCCTCTAGTACATTTATAAAAATTGAAAAAGAAGAAGAAGCAGCTTCTGCAGGTTGTTCTTGCCCACTCAACACACCACAGCACTCCTAGGTTTGTCAATTTAAATTTAAAAAAAAAGTTTGTTCACTTATATTTAATATTATAAAAACGTGCAGTTGAAGATAGGACTATTGTCAAGCCCCCAACAATGACATTCACAGTTTTTAAATCCACTGAACTTCAAGTAACTTATACCAAATCATTGCCATGAAAAAAGGAAAGTACTAATTAAAATATATTAAAACTGACATATTTTGCCTTCAACAACAGATCTAGCCCTCTAAGGGTGTCCCGCTCCCCAGTTTGGTAATCACTGCTCTAGTGTAACTTTTAGTAGAACTTGGATGAACATAGACACTGAATATCAGTCTTGTAGCTGTTGTTATTATATGTGTATCAGCATGAATGTTTATGTTAATACAAATATACCTCAGCAGCCAGGATAAAACTAATGAATTGTGTCCTAGTTTATACAATAAACACCCAGCAGGATTCAAGACTTCCGACAGTCATGCTGCTCCTCACGCCTTCTTTTCTGCCTTTTCCCTATCGTTTCCCTTCGACCACCTCCCACAGTAATATCTACTAAGCTTTTCTGCCAACTTCTGAACCAGGATGTGTTTTCACCGGGGAAATGCTCATGAATAATGGAAATGGTCTGAAATACGACAGAGGCTTTATTATGACACAGTTTGGTGTTAAGGCCTGAAAAAAGGCTCTTGAGTCGCAGCTAAAGAGCCTCACAGAGACGATTGGATGATAACTGACATCATAAACTCCTGGCTGGAAAGTGGTAACAGGTGGAAATGTTAGGTGGATTAGATTAATTAGATCTGGACGACTTACTTCTCGTCTCCACATCTCAGGGGCATTTTCTCATGTTAGCTTAAATGTGATAAAAACCAATTTACAAAACTGGCTGGGCGTCGGCCTACTGCACAGGACTTGGTCTTATTTCCATATACATGCTTTACATGCAGTTGACAAACATGACAAACACACACACATGCATATGTATATATATTGTATATTCATATATATGTGTGTACATATATTTACACATAGAGCATGTATATTTGTGACTAATCCAAACTCCTTACAAAACTTCTGTGAAACTTCTGTGTCCTCATCTGTACAAATCAGTCTACAGTCCAGTCCAGTTGGACAGCGTGTCAGTCATCCTGTTAGTTGTTAACTACCTGACTGCCCTGCATCTGCTGAGATGTCTGGCCTGAAGCTGAAGCTACAGCAAACTGTAGATGGTATATAAGGTACAGATGCATTGGTTAAAACCAAAACTTTTCTGGTAATGCGTGTTGTGTGTATTAGAGCAACAGTGAGTGTGTGGACAGTTGGATTATGGGATATTAGTGTCATTGTGGCCCTGCATTAAAATGCCTTAAAAATAAACATACATACAGTATATTATACAGTAGGGTAGATACAATGTAGGCACATATGGCAGAGAAACACAAACAGTAAATATTCAGGAGAGTGCACAGTTATGGGACGCTCAAATGCCCACTGCACAAACTCTGCCTTTTTAATATGCTTAAAAATGGCAGAGATACATTTTCAATGGTAATTCACCCTATATTCACCGTCACAGTGGATTTTATATAGCACTGGGACACAGTGTGCAGTGTTCATCATTTTAATTTAAATATA
Organism: Cynoglossus semilaevis; assembly: GCF_000523025.1. Taxonomy (NCBI): domain Eukaryota; kingdom Metazoa; phylum Chordata; class Actinopteri; order Pleuronectiformes; family Cynoglossidae; genus Cynoglossus; species Cynoglossus semilaevis. Next base: position 7,308,942 of record NC_024321.1, read on the forward strand.
TGTAGGCAGGAAATTGTGCCGGCTCACATATAGATAGGATGCTGACATACTGCACCCACTCCCACTCTTCTGCTGCGTATCAGAACAAATTAGAAAATCCATATGCAGCTTGGTATCAGCAGATGCACACTGAAGACTATATTACTGTATTCATCCAAAATTCCAATGAAAAAAAAACATGATATAAGGATGAAAGCTTCATTTTACCAATATGATTCTAATGAAAGAAAACTGTTACTGGTGCGGCAAAGTGAGGGTTAAACTTGAACCGGCCGCTGATCGTGAAATGGAAACACCAGCTTGGCTACATTACTGTTTACATTCTATGAATAGGAATCACATGTTTGATGAAACCCGCCTGCTCTGAGGTCTCTGTGCAGAGAGGAGGAGGAACAGAAGAGAGAGAGAGAAAGAGCGAGAGAGAGAGAAAATGTGATGCTACGGTTTGAATAAGAGAATGAGAAAAGGGTAAGAAACTGATTTTTGAAAGTGAGAGACCAAGCTGACCCAAGGGACCTTGGCGAGTTTCTTATTAAATAAATTATTCTTTAACCTTTTACTGCCTGATCAAACTGATATATTCGTACAGTTAGTAATCTTTACAGCCAATAATCTCATTGGTTGGTTATAAACTGTAGAGTTTTGAGTGTCTGTTCAAACCCAACAGTGTCTGGTCCTGACACGTGTCTGGTGCTCATAATTTTAACCCCAGCTGCTACCAGTTCAGAGTACTTACTGTATGCAGCTGAGTTCCCCTGCTTTTTGCTGGGACACTGTCTCGTTTCTTTTTTGGTTGAACTCCTCCCCTGAGCTGTTTGGAGTAAACATCAGGATCTGGTCCACACCTTGAGAGTGAGAGAGCTCTCATTACACGCAGACGATGTCAAGGGTTTTATTGGAACTTTTTTTAGTCGGTGGGCCTCATATCAATGTGAAGGACTCTGTGTTTTACCATAATTGCGAACACAGGGCCAACATTCTCCAGGACTGTGTTGACTCTTGGTGTGGCATCTAGGAAACTCATGAAGTAATGAAAACAGCTTTACTTCCAGGTTAATGTTGAAAATCCAACCACAGTCACGGCTGTGTTTATGACAAAAACACTGTTAAAAATTAATTTTTGGTTTTATGTTAAAAGTAAGTAAAAAGCTTTTTCTTTTTTTTTATTTCTCTTGAGTAGGTCATGTGTTTACAGTCTGTGTACAGGTGATCTGCAGTTGACAATTTGTGACATATGGAATGGCCTGGTTACATCGCAATCTCCCATAAATGTATCATCTGACGTACGGTGTTTAAAATTCGCCAACAAGTTTGCACCAAACCTACTTGGCGAGAGTGGCGACCTAATAGACTGTGCTACATTTGGTTGCTTTCACATGTGTTTTTTTGACGATCTTCATTAAGTCAGACTCTTCTGATGTTTTTATGTCCTAGATTATGATAATACCACTGTGTTCCACCCCATCATAGGAATAAACCACTGACATAAGTCGAGGACCTCCTGTGTATGAAAAGCCGTGACAAACTGAATAATTTATTTCCTTTCTGGCATATTTAACCTTTAGCTGTCCTTTGTGGAATGCCTACTGCATAACAACAGACACAGAGCAGATGGACGTCACAGTCGTCACAGACTGGGTCTGTCAGTTTAATAGGGACTGTCTTTGTTTAGTCGTGGGCTACACTGGAGGCTGTGCAGAGCACAAGACACTGCAGTCGTGTTAGAAAACATTTCTGTGTGATTAGTCGTGTCATGACAGACAACAATATATATCAGCCAGTGTAGATACAGGCAATAGGACCATCCTGGATTAATGTGAATGTCATGTTTTCTGAAAGGAAAAGAAAGCAGTCTGCACCTGTCTGGCTGTGTGCTCTGTCTCCAAATGCTCTTGTGCTGTGGCTGTAACAGACTGGTTGTTGAGACAACATTGTGTGTTTTTATGTAAATGTCTGGGGTGACAGTGAAAAAATCCTCCCACTGCCTCAGGTTTGTTGTAAAAATGTGAATAAAAATGGAAATGACTCCATGTGCGTGCAAACAACAGACCAGGACAATAGAGATTAATTTTATACAGACAGAATTCCAAAGTCAATGCATTTTCTGCTACGTTAATGTACACTTCCATGCCCTTTTCACACTGGCACTTAATATGGTATTCGCTATGCAGCGACCCTCATTTTGTTAAACGTTTGTGTTCACACTGAAAGTGTCACTCATCAACTAATGCATGCTAAAGCTAAGGCTAAAAAAGTTTAAAGACAGATGTTATATTTAGAAAAAAATGTACTCATTTGGGTGTCTTCACAAGTCTTCACATTTTTCCCTATTATTGTTTAATAACTTTAAAGCTAATGGAATCATTAATGTTTAGTGACATGTTTTACTCCAGCACTATTTTTCCTAAAACAAAAAACAAAAAAACTTCCAGGGGCTTGATTTTATTCCTGTGTGGTTATTTGTTTGTTTGTTTTACCTTAAACCACTCTGGCTCCGTAGCCGTGTACGTGATAGTCACCAGGGAGCAGTTAGGTTTTTACAAGTATATTGTTCTTACCAGAGTCGTTATCCTGGTTCCATTAACTCTGCCTCAACTTAGTGAATTCATACATGTGCAATTCTGCCCTCCGGGGACTGTGCTTCTTAAAATGCGCTTTTATTGTTTCTGGGTTTGCGAGAATATGACATAACAGAGTGTGACATCAGCATTTTTCTATTTTTGGATCCTATTTTCAAGAGGAATTGATTTGTGCTGCACATGTTGAGTGCGTGCTTACAGTATGTAGAGTTGGAAGACAAACTGGTGTAACTGTTAGCAGTTTTTCATTTTTGTTTTATTCATCATTTACAGCTGTGACAAATCAGTTTTATTTTCGTAGGCAACTGTTTAGGAGACTGTTAGACTTTTGACTTCTATACAAGAACAGCTTAACTGCTGTTTCATTGTTGTTGTACCAATTGTGGTCTGCAGTTCAAACAGGTCCACAGTCAAGCCAATGGGTATTTTGCAGCTAAAGTGATAACAAATACATGTCCTGAATGTGTGTGTGTATTCAAGCTGTGTGTAAAATGCAAGAAAAATACAGAGCACAGTAGCTGTGACCGTGTGAGTGTGTGTCTACAGAAGAAGGTGATTTAGCTACACTGACTCCTCAGGTAGTCGACTGAGTCGTCTGTGATGTCGCTATTTTCCCACTTGTTTTTGTGTCTTTTCATCTTGTAGAGACCAAACAACATCACTCCACAGTCAGCAGAAGAGATCAGAGAGTGCCTCGCAGCTGTGTGTGTGTGTGTTCGTGTGTTACATGTTTAGCAAGCATTAGTTCAAATTGTTCTCAGAGCAGATGGAACTCTTTTTTTTTTTATGATAAGAAATGTTAATGTGATTGCTAGGCTGTATCAGCTATTTGTATCTCTAATCAGAGGTTATATATAAGTTTACCGAATATTTAATAAGGCAGACCTAATCTGACCCAACCTATGATCCACAGCACATATGTTATATTAGAGAAGCACACCACCAAACATAAATGTCAAGAAACGTAGTCAAATTCACTTGTGTGAAACCTGGACCTGTTTAGTTGAACATAATGCTGATATACCCTCAGGAATTGAAGATAGACAAACACACTGATATATTTATAAAATATTATAAAGATATTCAATATAAGGAATTCAGGAGCTGAGATAATGTACCAACATTTAAATCCATTTACAGTGAAGCGAAGCGTAGCAGTTTAATTAACTATGAATGGCACATTTACTGAGTTTAAACTAACACTCAGTGTCAAACTTCACACGTAGCAGTCGTGTAATATTTGCACCAGGCAAAACTTTATAATTACATAACAATGACTGCAACAGTGATACTTTGTAAACACCGTCTCAGAGAGATGTCCACTACCACCTCCGCTATTAGAGAGATACACCCTCTGAGCATTTCCTGTTGTAGCCAACACTCTGTCCCCTGAGTGACACAGCAAAGGCTTAATGGGCCTGTTGATGGTGAGTTAGAGCCCAGTGTTAATTATAACTCCATGCTCCATTAAACACAGTCGTATTAACATCAGCAGAAGCTGCACTGTGAGGCCCCGTCCTGACCAGTATGAGATCACTGATCTCAATTAATGTGCAAATTTTATAATGATCGGAAAAAAGTACTAAGATCGGTTATTGAGACTCACGGTAACTTTGGGGTACTTTGTTGGGATGCCACTTATAGGCAGGTTCTTATAAGATTATAGTACGTTTTTACAATTTTTGTAATTAACTTTGTATTATCTTGGAATCTCTCTAATTGGCACAAGGAGAAGTTAGATAGTTGTGGGAGATGCCCCTGCTGGTCACTAGTGGTAGTGTAGCAAAAACTATTATATTTTTTGTGTAAAAAAAATAATTAATGTGGATTATTTGTTTCCATTTGCATATTCCCCACACCCCTCTATGGAATAAAGCAGCAGAAATTGAAAGTGTGTTGTAAAGTTGTATTGGATAAGGAGCACTTATAATTAAAATATATATATAATACAATATAGTTATATAATATAGTTTGAATTATAATAGTAAATTATGATGGTAACTACATAGAGTTTAGCCGATGTCAACTGCAGGCCGTGGCTCTGTACAGTGTATTTTAAAGGCTAGATGTTTATGTGGTGAATGATAAGATGCCTTGAGTGAACATACTGTAAAACCAGTGACCTTGCTTGTCATCCAAAGGTTTTTATGTTCCCTCTCGCCCAGCCTCATCACTTCCCCTACACCCTGTTCCCTTTCGTTATTTCTATTTGCCCTGGCCCTGATTATCAAGTAACTGATACAATAACGATAAATAAAACCTATTGTTAGTTTGACCAAGCAGAACCTAATGTATGCTTAATCTGTGCCAGCTCACTGCCACTCGCTCACCTTCTCTCTCTCGCTCACCTTCTCTCTCTCTCTCTCTCTCTCTGTCTGTCTGTCTCATCAACATGGCGGGCAGCTTGTGTGATAACAACCACATAAAGCATCTGATTTAAAAAGCCAAGGTGGATGGACACTGGAGGAGGACATTATGTGCCCGTGCACACGTATGCAAGAGTGGGAATAATAATCACGTAGCGTCCGTGCACTCACACAGCACCATGACTCTCACATCCAATTGCTTCTGTAGATATAAATTACACATGATCGGCCGTGAAAATTTAATCAACACAAATTTAATTTTGTCAGAAATTACTGAGATGCTGCAATGTTCCTGTTTGATGTGAACACTGTCAATGTTAAGGCGGGGTTAAGTTGACGATGCTGAATGAAGGCCACAAGTGTGAGTCATGGAGCTTTCTGTGCTGTTTACACATGCTTTTGTCATGTATCTGGAATCAAGTTTTTCTGATTGAGGCCACGCACCAATAACCTCTGGATTTCTGGAGACATAAAGAACTGATTCTTTCCTATAATGCAATTTTTAAAAACTGGTAACGTTGTTTTGCATCAACCGTTTGCACATTGTTGTAGCAGACAACTCAACTCAAGAAATTAAACTTTTAGATAGTCTTCACAGCACCACCTGCAGGGAAGCATTGGAAAGAACGACAGAGTTTTCTGATTAAAAACAATGTTTGTCTTTGAATCAGTACATCAATAATTTCTTGAGGACAGTCCTTCTCAGTTATTTCGGGACTTAATGTGACTCACTTGACATTCAAACCAAATTTTAATATTCAGTCTTTTTTCTCTCGCTCTCTTTATAAAGATAGGCTTTTGCCATCTCTGAATATTAAATACAGAGACGTCTTTAATTAGTTGTTCGTCCTTTAGGAAGATCACAGCAGAGGTGACTCTTCCAAAGGTGGAAAAACAACTTCTTTGTGAGTTTCAAAAAAATTAAATTTGACCAGTTAACACTTCCAACTGCATGACAGTTGCTGTTTATCATGCTCAATTGTGCCATAATGATATTGTCACTATCCACTACCTGGCTCCTGGTTTAATGTTGTAGTTTCATGGCCACTGATTTGTTTCTTTAAAAGATATGGAGCCACTTTGAGCCGAGCTCCTGGGCGACTGAATCAGCACTGGCTGGTTATTGGTGATTTCTTATGTCAGTGGTTTTAAGGCCAGCCCAGAGGAGACAGTTTGATATGCAGGATGTAGAGTGCTGAGATGTCGAGGTGATGAGAATAAAAGGCAAAGGATGTGAGTGATTTTTTTCAGATTGGCCCAACACTTTTCTGTGAGTTATGTTTTAGACTAAAACTTTAAATGTAAATCAAACATTCAGAGGTGATGTCTTTATCACGTTGTGTGTTACAAAATATAAGGTTGAGGTTGTACTAGTACTCTGCAGTGTGTGGGGGTGCTGTTTCCACCAGAAGATTAGTATTTGTCAGGTTCAGAATGATTCTTTTTTTGTTGTTTGTGATCCAGCCTTTGTCTTTGTTCCTACTTGTTATTTCAGTCATTTTTCTGCTCATGTTGTTGATGGTACCCCATTCATATAGTTGTCAACTGAACTTTGCGTTTAGCCTTGTTACAGCTGACACAGGTCAGTCTGTCTAAGATCAAATACAGGTGAATGATGTTGGTTTCATTTGTAAAGAGTGTATTTGTAATCTTTTTTTTAATGTATTTTTGATGCAGGTAACTTGCCAGCTTCTGTGGGATTTGATGTTACCTTCAGATTGGTTTAACTGAAGATGGAAACACTGGAGTCTGAGCTCACCTGCCCGATCTGCCTGGAATTGTTTGAAGATCCTCTGCTCCTGCCTTGTGCTCACAGTCTGTGTTTCAACTGTGCCCACCGCATCCTGGTCTCTCACTGCTCCACCAACAAGCCCCTTGAGTCCATCTCAGCTTTTCAGTGCCCAACGTGTCGTTACGTCATCACGCTGAATCACCGCGGTCTGGAGGGCCTGAAGCGCAATGTGACTTTGCAGAACATCATTGATCGCTTCCAAAAGGCCTCACTCAGTGGCCCCAACTCCCCCACGGAGAGCCGGCGCCTGCAGCCGCAGCGACCCTGCACTGCCACCATTAGCGGCACGGTAGCTGGTACAGTTGGTGGCAGTGGTGGTGGTGGTGGCTCCAGTGGAAGCAGTGCCCGAGGCAGCCCGGCCACTTCCAGCCACACCCTGCTGCACACCAACCACACCAATCACATCAACCACACAAACTCCAACCACAGCCCAGCTGTTGTTGCTAAAATGGATCCACGCATCAGCTGCCAGTTCTGTGAGCAGGATCCACCGCGTGAGGCTGTCAAGACGTGTGTAACGTGTGAGGTATCGTACTGTGACCGCTGCCTGCGTGCAACACATCCAAACAAGAAGCCATTCACCAGCCATCGCCTGGTGGAGCCGGTGCCGGACACTCACATCCGGGGCCTGACTTGTCTGGAGCACGAGAATGAGAAGGTCAACATGTACTGCTTGGTGGATGACCAGCTGATCTGTGCCCTCTGTAAGCTGGTGGGGCGTCACAGGGACCACCAGGTGTCCTCGCTCACAGAACGCTTTGACAAGCTCAAGGTAAAACCTTTACGTCCTTTTCAGTTTCTGAAACCGAGAGTGAAGCTCAAACAGAAAATAAGTTCAGTTTCCAAACGTTATCTATTAAACAACGAACTGGTGGTGTAAGATCAAACTTTTTTCTTTTTTTCTTTTTTTACTTAGCCTGCAACAATTGTGTTTGTGTAATTCTTTAAGGGAAGTTTCTTCTCTGTGTTTCTGCCTACTGTAAACTTGTTACTGGTGCAGAAGTTTTTCACAGTCACACATTACACATTTGTTTGCTTTTGTTTGGCAAGAAGGGTGGTGAGACCAATCACAAACAGAAAGAGAGAGAGAACAATTAGGAGGATGGACCTTCTGGAAGGGCAGAAAGAAAGAGAGGGGGAGTTGAGGGGATGGGGGGGGGGTGAGTCCGTTGTTACTATAGTCGATGAGCTTGCATTCCCTGTGGCCACTGAGCTTTTAGAGGATCTGCAAAAAAGGCCGTACTGCTGAATCAGGACGAAAAAAACAAAAGAGAGAGGCATGAGCTGGAGCTTATCCCACCAATAAAGTACTGATTACTAACTACCACCATCAGGTAGCATGGTATTTTTACCACTTGTGTGTGTGTGTGTGGTGAACACACAGCTGGTAAAATACATTATCTAAAGTCATCTTCATGTTATGTTATGACGTAAGCGTATTTTTAGTGTCCTCTGCCTTTACTTGATTGGAGGTAAACCTTAGTTATTCCACTTTACAATGTCTTTATGTATGGTATATACTCACATAAAACAGTTGTCATAAAACTTGGATTATTGCTAATCACGGAAGCTGATTTAAACCTGTTGTTTTATGGTCCTGGACTTTTTAAGATAAATTAAAAAAAGAAGACTGGACTTTTTAAGATAAATTAAAAAAAAAAAGAAGTGGAGGAACCCAGCTACAATTCTTCCTCTAATACAGTATTTAAGCTAAATTAATTTTATGAGATGTAATACTTTGTAAGTGTATCAGAACAGAACTCACATCTTGAAATGAAAGTAGTAAAATTATATTTTCTTTGCATTTTATGTAGAGCAGAAAGCAGGCGAGCAGTGCCTTTGAAATATAAGGGAATGCCTCATTTAAACAAGCATTTCATCGGTTTATTCTTTATATGCTACAGTACACCTAAAAGTCACACATTAATTAAATATGGTTTTGTTATTAAGGTGTGAAAAACACATTAATTAAATATGGTTTTGTTATTTTTGTTGCAAAATGAACAAGGTGTGAACAATAAAAATTACAAAAATAAACAGGAAATATTTATTTACATATGTAGATAGATATATTTTTGCCTAATCTGCTATTGATAGTCAGTGAATGTTCTTCTTTAAACAAAGCATTGTGGGGGGGGGGTTTTATTGTTGTTTGTCTGTTTTGTTTTGTTTATTTTATTTTTTTTTTGCATTTTGCAGTACAAGCCTGAGGTTCCAAAGTACATTGGGACCTTTTGAGTGACATTGTTTACATCCCCTGTGCATCCATCAAAACCCCCTGTCCCTTTGGTCAGTATTAAAACAAAGCCCAGACTCAGCTGCATAAAATATGAGTTTTATTTATAGTCAAGTGCCATTCTCTTATTATGCATTATTGATTATTTGTCAACCAAAACTCTGGCTCTCACTGTGGCTTTTTCATCGGCTTGTCAGCAGCACCTCTCGGTGACTTCACTCACATGCACACAGCTCACCTTTTAACGGCTTCATCCTTCCTGTGAGGAGTCTCTTCATCCCTGGCTTTAAGTTTAAACCTGTATTAAGGAGACTGATTCTTGTCCGAGTTCCAGCTCAGCTCACGTGGCACAATAAATACTCATAATGGAGTTTTCAGTGCTATTTGTAACTGATATTGTGTTAAGATTTCCTGCCACAGTTTAAATGAGATCTTCTAATAGCTTCCATCAATCATTAACAACAGGAAGTTCTTTTAAATGTTCGCCGCTTGAACTCTGCTCTAATATGTGTGATCCCTGACCTTTGGACGACCTCTTCTGCATATGTTAGGAGCTCCATTGTCATCAAATGATTTCTTACATATTTTGACAAAGGTGAGCTTCCTCTAGGCAAAGCACGAGGAGATTTCAAAAGAGGAAATGTCAACATGCCGGCACTGCGGAGACAGAACGTGGCAGAGAACGGAGTTAATTCCCAACGGCACCTGTTTAGCGGCAGCAGCTCTTTGAAGCCTAGACGTTTAGTGTCTCGCAATAATTTGTGAACGGTATTTTACTGTGATAGGGGTAGGAGACCTGAAAGTGTTACACCTCAGATTTTAATGGGATTTCAGACATTCACCTTCACAGGAACCTCTTCCACTCTTTGATACATTCAAATCGTTGAAGCAGTAAATATCAGGTCAGATCCTCCAGAGGATGTTTAAACTTCAAGCAAATTAGAGTTTAAATGGAAGGTCTTGTACTATAGTATTAGTAAACCTGGTGTTGTATAGTTAAGGCAGAGAACACTGCCGATATAGCTGCTGTTTTTCTATTTCTTGCCGGGTCACAGGTAACCCTTATCCTCATATTTTTATTTTAAAATGCTAAAGCCAAATGTAATGAGGTGTAAAAAACTTCTTATCCTCATATTTTTATTTTAAAATGCCAAAGCCAAATGTAATGAGGTGTAAACTTTGACCTCCTTTATATACAAATATAAATATATATATATGGACAAAAATACTTACACCACTAGCTCCAGAATTGTGAGATATATTTGAACTATTCAATTTCTCACAGTGATCTCTACATCTTTATTGTATAGAATTATAATCTAGGACATCAATTATGCATTAAGCAGATTGTGAAGGCACAGATATAGTTGGTTTATATTCCTGAGTGGAGAACCTGTGTTTGAACCAGAACAGACATGAAGGCACCTTGTGGTATACAGTATGTTGGTGGTTTAGATATTTGGCTACACAAAAATGTTCTTTTATAACAACTCTTAAAGAAGGTGAGATCTAGAACAGTCTAACCAGAACAGGTATCTTGACAACGGTACATACAAAATGCAGCATTTGTTAGGCTGTAGAGTACAGCCACAACATAAGCAAACAGGAAGTTCACTGGTAATGTGTTGTGAACCCACACACGTGCTCTTCAGCCTCATGAGCTGGTACAGCTGCGTTTGAAGGTCCACGGCATCTGTTTCGCTCCGAGTGAAGTTAAATGTTTCAGGTTTTGGGAGGAGTTGTGGTGGTGTTGTTGTGGTGGTGTTGTCGGTCACCTGGTATCTTCCGCAGTGGTCTAGTTCCCATTTTTTTGCAGTCACACCAGTCGTTCTGTCAAACACTCTTTGTGAAGGTATTCAAACACACATTAGACATCTGGTCCACTGAAAACTGCACACTGCTGCATAATAACTATCAGTGTTCCTTGTGATGCTGATTAAAATGACAGGAGATTAAATGAGGCTTTCATCCACAATAGTTTTTGCACAGTGCATTTACTGGCTCTCAGGCTGTTTTGTAGGGTGTTAGAAGTGTGTGCTTAACATCAAGTGTTGACGAGCAGACACGTCGTCATCGCCACAGTAATGTGTGATACTCAAAAGCTTTCTGTTGCGTCACGTGTTTTTATAGATGAGTGGCATCTCATCACCAGGCCTGCACTTCATCTCCTCTCCATAATCTCTCCAAATTCCCTGTGCCTCATTTCTTCTTCTTCTACTTCTTCCTCTGGCATGCCTACGAGGCCGCTGGTAAAAGTCTTTATATTAACTATCACTGATGCACATTGTGCTCACTGCACTTAGCCAAAAATGTATTACTAATATATATTTAAATTAGTCCTGTATTCACAGAAGCAGACTGCATACTCGTCCAATGAATTTATGCTTATTTTCACTGTTGAAATGTAATGATTATATGTCTGAGGTTTATTTTATACAGATTTCTGTTTGGTTTTGTTATTTTATTTCTACACTCAGAACAAAATTATGCACATTTAATCACACACAACTGCTTTGTACTTTTGGACTCTTCCAACTCACACTGACAGGTACAGGCCAAAACACAAATGAGTGTGCAGCTCACCTAGCCTGACTTCCTGCCAAAGACGGACAGTAATGAGTTTAGAATTTTTTTTTAAATGGCTGCAGCATCCAGCACTCAGGCAAACGCATGTATCTCTTGTTCCCCTAATGAGTTTGTTCACAAGATTATTTTCCATCATACAAACTTTACAACGCATGTCCACGTCCTGTCACACTGTCAAAGTATTTTTTTTTTTTTGTTGTTTCTACCAGGAGATAAAAACACGACTCTTCCTTTCTGCTCCCTCCTGCCTTATCCCTCTTACTATTTTGGCTCACAGCTTTTTCTGTGTTGTTTTAAGGCAGCGCTCTCTCCATCATTGGCCCAGTCGCCCACAAACACACATACAGCATATTACTGCTGAGAGGACGGTCCACAGTTCTCCAGCACAGTGCGTAGGAGGGTGTGTATGACTGTGATGCCTTCACAGGTGCGCTCCACGCTTTAAAGCACATATGTCTGTGCGTTTGGTTGAAGCAGACGTTATCAACTGGTGGGGGTGTGTGTGTGTTGGCTATATTGGTATAGCTACACTTATGAGGACATATGTTTAGGTAAAACACATTGCTGTGGGGACAGTTGTCCTTCTGGGGACGTTTACATAGCGCCCTCTTAGAAAGAAGGTGTTTTAGAGTCCAGACTGTGTTTGAAGTTAGATTTAGAATTAGCCTGAGATTAGAGTTAAGGTTAGGAGTAGGAGTAGGCATACATTTGTGAAAGTCATAGTAATGGTAAGGGTCTGGGGAGTGAGTTATATTCATGTGAGTTACTCACAAATCACAAAAGTCTGTATTTGTGTGCAATCTTTTATAGCTCAGTGTTTTTCAACCTTGCGGTTGCAACCCCAAATGCAGTCGTTTGGGATTCAAATGGGTTCACCTGAATTGTCAGGTAATTTGTTTTGTTAAAAAACAACTGAAACATTTTTAAACTAATTTTATTTATTTTTTTAAATTAGGATTAAAAGACCACATACAACTGTATTCTTTCACATTCGCGAATAAAATGCAGCATATATAAAATCTTAGCTGCTGCATCTTGATTGACGTCACAAGCCAAAAGAGGTTGGGAACTACTGGTATAGCTACACCGGTGGGGGGCAATTGTTGTAGGGACACTTGTCTTTGTGTGAATATTCTGGAGGTACTGAGTACTGAATGTATTCTGAAGGTTAGTACTTTGTTTAATCCTAAACTTATTCCAATCCTAGCATTTGATTTCTTTCAAAATAGGATTAAACACATATTTGTGATAGTCATGGTAGGAGTAAAGGACCAGGATATGTGTAACGTCTAAAGTAAAGTACTTACAAATCACAAAAATGTAAATGTATGTGTGTGTGTTTGTGTGTGTGTGTGTGTGTGTGGCAGCTAAGTGTGTGATGACAGAGGAAATAAGGCTCTATTCGGAGAACAGGCAGTGACAGCACACACTTAGCCTACGCTGATGGACCAACCAGGAGTGTAGCAAAAAGCTTTCAGTGCATATGTGCCCCTCTCCTCTGCCAACATGCTTTACTGTGCTCATCAGGAAGAGTGCACGAGAGTGTGACCCCGTCAGAGTATCATGCACGTGTGTTGAACAGCTCCCGTAAACTTTAGTGGGTCACGAGGAAAAGCAGGACTTATCAAACGGCTCTCAGCCCATGCATCTTGCATATGCAGAATTTATGCAAAAAGTAAATGGAAAGCTTTTAAGAGCCGTGGTGTTGGCAGTGATACAATGCGGTGCAGAGAAGGGGATCTAAGCGACATCATTCATCTCTTCCTCTTGTGTGCATGTTGAAGATTGATTTATAAATGTATTAATACCATTTTTTCCATTATCAAATTCCTCTCCTCACTTTCGGCCCATGAATTAGGAACGAGGACTCGTTTTTGTCACTCATTCTTAGTTGAAGTTGCGGGAGCACGACACCAGTATTCACTGACTGTGGGACGGACTGAAGCATGTTAACCAAGGTTTGCTCGAGGGGTTTGCAATTGCCAGCGGTGTTCTACATCCATACAGTGTGGCTTGGTGTTTAATAAGAGCGTCCTCCATTTGTGAAGGAAAACCTTACTATGCAGCCTAGTATCGTTTGTGTTTTACTGCAACAGAAGCAGCTCATAAATGCTGGTGTTTTCTGTTATATTTACCACACAGTAGGTATACTTGCTTGCGTGCATGTCTCTGCTGTGATTGGCACATATTGAGTCTATGTTGTGCACACATAGCATGTTGCATCATACTGCATGGAGGCTCATTAATATGATGTAGCATATAAAAAGGGTCAACAATGTTTTACAGGTCAAGAACCTCTGAATGGATCGCTTCTGTATAAATAATATAAATTATAATTGTAAAAAGATCAGACTTGTGGTGCACCAATCTCCTTGTTGCTTCTGACAGCAAACACTGCTTGTTGATGGTTGACTAAATCATTGTTTTTCAACCTCGGGTTCACGGCCCCTATGGGAGGTCGCCTGGAATTTAAATAGGGTTGCCCAATGAAAGTGAGTTTAGTCATATTAGTGACGCTGTCACGCAAATGTACCAATTAGGTGTCAAAAAGGTCCTCTTCAAACTCTGTATTCAAGACCTGCATCACAGCATAAAAAGATTATGTCAAAGCTTTGATAATCCAATCACTTCAGTAAATGTCCATAAAAGTAGAGACTTATTAATTGACTCCATCCTCACAGACATCATTATTCCCCTGGAATGTCTTAGTAAGCACTTCCTAATGTTAATCTTCAACCGTCTGTGACATGGAGCGCAGTTCCACCAGAAGAAAAGGAAGAGCTCTGAGGAAAATGATGACTAATGCAATCTACGAAAATGACGACGAGGCCTGATTTAGAAATTACATTTTCGTGTCTCTGGGCAACTCGTGAGATTGCGATGTCTGATGAAAGCGATTAATTCAGTCAGCCAATCCGAGCTTATGGCTTAGGGGCAATGGAATAAAGCAGTTGGTGGGACGTCAGTAGGTTTGATGACATACCTTCTTGTTTTACCTACACATACAAAACTCTTCATTCTGTGGGTGAAAAGTCCTGCATCACTACAGGGAAAGTGCTTGGTTTGAACTGATGACCCTGGTGTGGGATGAATAGCACGTTGTCACTGCCCTGAGGAAACAAAAAGCTGTGATTCATCCCCGAAGTCCCAATAGCTCGGGCCATAAGTCGCCTCCAAATTGCACTCAGAGACTAACAGATTTAGTTTCTAATGGTGTTTCAGTGTCAAATCATTAGAGGATGAGAGTGCTGTGGGGTGAGTTTTTCCTCTGGGGTCTTTGAATCATCGTTTGTGTCCTGGGCTTTTTGCTTTGTGTTTATTTAAATCTAAATATGCTCTTTGTGACATTTAAATCATCGCTTCAGTCAATATTTAAGTATTGACAGCAGAGGAAAGGTTTACAGCATGCAGTTTGTTGAAATGTCAGTTAACCTACACACACTCATTATCCAACCTTTTCTTCAGCTCCGCAGGATCATTGATTTATAATTGTGTCTCCTTTATTAACTTTGACATTCTGTCGTTGTTGCTCTTTGTCGGCAGATGTAACCAGGAAATTGTCAGTGTGAAAAATAAATGCAATTTGTTGATTCTCTTAACCCAGTGTAAGCTAAAGGGAGCTAAAGCGAGTTAGCATCACAGATATATTTCACATAGCTGTGTTTTAGCAAAATGTAAATAAAGGAGGGAACATACAGTGTATAAGACCATATCCACCATTTTTTAAGAAAAGACAGAATTATTGGTCTTTGGTGGTAAGACCTGTGGCTGCCACCGGGAGGCTCTAGGTTTGATTTCTGTTGCAACCCCAGATCTAGTGACAAGCATTAGGTGATTCTTCAGTTGTGTGTTTATTAAGGTGACGTAAACTCGGGTTTACATGGTCACATGGAGGCCCACATGTTTGTCTGGGCCCAATGGAAGTGTCGTAGCCAAAACCCACCTCGTCAAGAGACCTGGATTATCGTAGTGACATGTTACAGATGGCATGGACTATTGTTTCCAGCTCATAGTTGGTTAAAAATAACTTTAGATCTATTTATGATCCCAACATTTTCTCTGCTTTCAAAATCAGCAGCTCCTTCAGCCGTGGCTTCACTACAGCTGGAGTCCTGCAGGAAATGTCAACCTTATTATTTAAATAAAGAACCCAGTGACACAGGCTAAAGACCAAAACTGAGTAAAGGCCAAAGTCCCTGAATGGAAACCAGTTTTGCTCATTCACTCTCTTAACATTATGCCACAAAGGAGTTAGATTTTTTTTTTTTTGTAATGCACCTTCTGTGACATTTCCTTGGTGCCGCCGTGCCATCAAAGCAAAATGACCTCATCAGAAGGTCAACTGGTCACTTATCAGTTGGCTGTATTTAAAACCACAACAGAAACGAACAACAGAAAAATGTATGAAAATTGGATTTAAACAACTGTTGCTGCAGGAAGACTTTTGCAAGATCTAATCTGATTAGTTTCCAGATATTTGACTACAGCAGCTAACAGCTGGGCAAACTGCCCTAAAGAGGGCGACGTAAACCTAAAGTCCCTTCTTACAGTTGAGATGACATCGCATTTATTACGTTTCTTTTACATAATCATTTCCCTGTCGTACAACGAGAAGGCTGTTTTCTTTGGGAACATTATCTTGAGAGGAAAACAATTTCTTGTTTTGGCAAGCTGTAAAGAATTCCACAGTTCCAGTCTGTCCTCAATCTTCTCTCCCTCAGTCTCGGCTGCAGCTGCAGCTGAGATGCAAATGTTCTCAAGTGAATTCCGTTCTCACAAGTCTATCACTTCCTGCATCAGACACTCCTGAAATATTTGCACACAGACAATTGTATGCGTCATTATCTAACCCAGCAGAACTGACAAATCCTCATGTAAACAGGCGTGTGTCTCTGAAGTATTGGATTTACTGGCAACTGTGTCTGGGTTTTTTGGGTTTTTTTTAATATGTTAATTTAAGAAACAATGGAAAAGTTTAAGAAAGTTTTTACAACTCTTTTTACATAGTGTTTTGTTTTAAAGTTTTATTTATACCCAAACCATGAAAAACAAATGAATAAACGAATAAACTGTCAATCTGCACCAGAAAACACTGAAGCAGGATTTTAGTTTACACCATACGTCGAAAGAAAAACTCAACAAATCTAAGATTGTGGTTCACGGCCAGTTCATGGTGTGATGGCTGGACAGGAAACAAAATATAGATAGTTAAAAATGTATTTTTTTTCTTTTTGGCATTTGATCTGGGATGTGCACCGGTAGTTTGAAAGAAGTGAGAAAACGAGATGAATTTGACCATGGGCTGACTTTGCCAACTCCATTTATCCTGCAGTGTCTTTACTTTTATGTTCCGGGAGATTAAGAACATGGGTTAACAGCGCTGTGCTTCCATGTCCCTCTCTTAAAGGCAGTGTGTGTCGCTAATGATGCTTATTATTATGCCAAGTATGTTTTATGGATTCTTAAAAGGGTCACATCCTGGCTTTTTTTTTTTTTTTTTTTTCTGACCGCTTGTCGAGCTGTGCTGACAGTTAGATAACATCCATGAAAACAGCATAGACACGTATACGTCCTGAATATGTGTGCACTACTTCAGGCTATTTATAGAACAGGCACAGTATGTGATTACTTACACTTCATAATGAAATCACTTATATTCACTGCAAAAATAAAACACAGTCGCAGCTAAGGGCCAATATATCTTATACTTAGAAACTAGCTTAGAATTGTAAGCTAGTTTTCTCATGTATTTAAACAACATACTGGATTTAATTCTATATTTACTAACAAATATAGAAACTCAATATGTCTGCACCCTTAGAATTTTGCTTTCACTTTTAAATATCAAGAAAGAAAAACTTGCATCCTATATGAGCACCCGCCCCCCTGTTTGAGACCCAGCGGTGTAGATAACAGGCCATATCTTGAAAACAGTAGCCTGTGTGTTTTTAATTGCTTTGGCTGTTTTAGCTCTGGACACCTTTTTCGCAGGTTTCCCACTGGAATGTGCTGCAGCTGGCAGCGCTCATAAACACCATCCAGATAATGCCATAACTTCATTTTATTACCCAGTCCTTAATTGACCTGGAACCTCATCTGAACCATAACACATTACAGAGCATGTAGGTAACTGTTCCACAGTTGTACTACAGCGACTCTCTAGTTCAATTTAAATCATTCTGTGCTTTCAATAAGTTTAATAGCAACAGATTACTATTTGTTTTTCATGTCAATACTGGAGGTCTGTAACGAGTGAGAACGTGTTCATGCTCCTGGCATTGCAAACAACAGTTTGCAAAGAGATAAAGATCAAATGGTGTGTTTAAGGTAAGAGACGAAAGCTGTCAAATGACAGCGTTGTGTGACGCTGGTAATTCTGTTCAGAAGGACTAAGAACCGTTGACTTCATCTGCTAGTGTTGACGCAATTACGTTATCACAACATCCTATAGAAGTTTTTATTTTCCTTGGGTAAGGCGAGTTCATTTCCCCAGGGAGTGCTGGAGTCAGGAGTGATTGTACCAGAAAAAGTGCCAAAAAGCGCAAAAAAAAAACTACGCAGAATAACAAAAAAAAAAAATGCAGGGAATCCTGTTTCCACAGGGNNNNTCACACTGTGACTCTGGTGCTCGGCCAAATCAAAGGCAGTGAAACTGAGACGCAGCCAGGGTTATAGGATTCTGCAGCCCCAATGTCATAACATAAATGTCCTGCTGTAGTGGGATCCCCGTGATAAAAATCCACAGTCTACCACGGCACACGTCAAAGAAGCCGTAAACATTAATGTCACCACTACGCTGCACTTTTCCTGTGTTCTGTTCTCTATTCTGTTTTTGTTTTCATTGTCATCCGTCTCAGGTTTTGGGGCCTCCTGCCAGTGGCTGACACTGTAACAGGTGTCCAGTACAGTGGTCATGTAGCGGCCGACAGCACCAGAGTAACGTGACCTCATCTATAAATAAATAATCACGACATGATTTATTACCCCACTTCCTGTGTCAGTCGGTGCAATTAGATGAGGCAACGTACAGTCGGGTAAAAGAAAATCACTGCAGATCGCCTTCAATGAAGCCAAAGCCATCTGTTAGTCTGGACGCAGGCCCTTTGATTCTAATGCCGTCTTGTCACCGTCCACCTACTCAGTGGGATAAAGTGTTATTGTTTTCAGAGGAGCGTGTGTTTGCATATTTATGTTTTGCTGTGTGCACTTTGTCGACTGCAGCCTGGGTAGATAAGAGTCAGGGTCTCAGTTTTTTTTATGTTCTTCATCTAAATGCCTGTAGGGCTCAACAGGAGGTCGCACTGTGGTGGGAAACATAAAAGGCTCCAGACTGGACGTCTTACTGTTTCCTTGAAATGGTTATGTGGAAATAAATCTCAAACATTTATTCCCTCAAGAATATGTAGCACATGAAACACTTTCAGTGCATTAAAATGCTCTGAGTTACACTATACACTGCTGAAGAGCTGGATGTGCTTGCAAAGCTGAAAATGTTTGAAAAAGGCAAGACTTTAATATTTAGTTAAAACTATGGCTTAAAAGTCAGCTGTTTTTTTAACGACCTACTTCAAATTCTTTTTATTTTGTTTAGATTATTTCATTGAGCAGCAGCTCATCAGTCTATGATCAGAGTTAGAGCCTCATCAGAGGCTTCAATTCCATACATTTGTATAAATTCCTCGCACTGTGGCTTCTAGGATGGGAAACGAGAACTTTCGATTCCCATCAACTCCCGACCATTGGGACCATCTGGAACCGGGTCCCGATGGTCCCAATGATCCTTGGAGTCATTTGTCCGCTTGCTTAACCATCCTGCTGGCCGACTCACAGAGACATTTGTTGAGGTATGCTCAGTCTCTCAGTACTGACAGAGACATTTGTTGAGGTATGCTCAGTATCTCAGTACTGAGTGTTTACACATACACGCATACTTTACATTATATTACAGAGTTCGAATCTGATGTACGAGAAACAAGGTTAGGCGTAAAAATATATATTACTAAATTATTATAATACTACACAAAATACTGTACAAAGTACTCTAAATACGTGAGGTATTTTCTTTTCATGATAATTTTAAGGAGCATGTGTTGATGTTTTGAGGCAACAATGACTTCTTAATGTAATCTCATATTCCCTTATTTTCATCTGTCCATACTGGTGTAGACACAGCCTTTGGTAGATGCTCCTTTTATACTTTGTCATAAAGAACAATTTCATTTTGTGTTTTTTTGTCTGTAAAAGAGATAACAGGAAACCTAACCTGTGAATCAAATGCTTGATGACAGGAAACATTTTCATCTCGACTCACTAACAGTTCAAAACTTTGCAAAATGGCGGACCTTTCAGCGGGTGGCAGTAGCCCTTTGACGCGCCATGGCTCAAGCCTGTCTCTGTGTGTTTTCAAGTGCATATGTAAGAGTGTTTCCCTCCTGCTGGTTACACCAGTCCCCGTGTACTTTCAGGAAGAGGCATTTTCTGCCTTTCAACTCTCACAACCTAAAAAAATAGCCTTATCGTACTTTCACAGAACTCCCAGTAGTTCTGCGGTTCGTAAGCTGAGATAAACTTCTGTGAAAGTTTTGCTGTATCCTGACAAGTGTGAAGCTTTAAGGTTTGGAAAGAATGAGTCACACCAGGTTATTGTTCCTGTTGTGCAGCTGTAGGTTTTAAAAGATGACGTGTGCTGCAGCATCAAGCACCGAGGAGACGAACGGAGCGGAAAGAGAGGGTGGATTAATGTGTGGACCTTCAATTATTAGAAAAATAAAAACAGATAAACCTGTTATTCCCACTCTGACTGATGAACGCCGTGGAAGCCTGAGCTGCTTTTATTGCACAAATTATTTCTCAGCACCAGCAAAACTTATTTAGTTAGAAATCTGAGTGTAGGCGATAAAAGCAGGTTTATTCTTGCTGTTGTGTAGTGTTAGCAATACACAGCAATACATAAAGAAAGGGATAAGTGGTGAATGGGAAAAGAAAAGGACTGAGGAGAGGTGACTGTGGAGGAGAGAGTAGATGAGACATGAAGCCAAACAGGAATAATGGGCTGATGGAGAGAAAAGGGCAGCTGCACTGGTTTCATGTTGATTTATTTATCATCTCTCAGGATGTATATGACAGACTTTTCTGCCTGCAGCGGAGGCTCAAGTGAGACACGGGTTGTCAAAACATTTTTACAAAAAAAAAATATATATATATATATGCAAGTCAAATTTCCTTCTACCATTCATGTGAGGTTTTTTTTTTATTTATTTATTTTTTTTCTATGAGAAACCTTGACTTGATTCCTGCCACGTAAATTCCCAATGAAAGTATCAACATTTGAGAGACTACAATGATTTAATACTGGGTGACATTAAAAAGGTAGCAAACAAAGATTTTTCATTGACCCACCTGGAATGTAAAGATAATTTCATTATTCCTTTTTTTTCTATTTCCAGAAAACTGTTTTTTAAAACTAGTAATTACATTATTTGACTGTCCTGTCGTTTTTAGTGTAACCCATTTACCACAAACTGCCCAGAAATAAGGACAACCATTCCAGCTCTTTCCTCTAAACCCCTTTAATTAACATGCCATGTTTCATTTGTTTACTTCACAAAAACAAAGTGTGACAACAACATTTTGCTGCAGCGGGTTTCGTGCCAAGCTTTTTCTAAGCCAGGACCGTTTTTGCCAAGAAATCGTTTTTTTATTTTTTATTTTTTTGAAACCCAGGCTTACAACAAAACAGCAAAATAGTGAGTGCTTTTCAAGCTAATTAAATCAAATGGAAATAATGTGTGATATATATGGTGCTAGTGATGCCATTTTGCCATTTGACATTTATAAACTCTCATTAAGGTTTTTCCTGTGTGATTTGCAGCACGTTGGTTGTTTTGATCTTACACAGCACAGCGCTAATGCTAAAAAGAGCTAACATTGAAAGTGTCAGGCTAATGTCCAGAACATCACCAAAACACACAATGGTTGCCTTTTGTCTTTGTCTGTAGATAAAGATCAGATGTAGAATCTTCGTTTGTCAGAAGGTTTTAAAATCCAAAAGCAGTTGGTTTTACAGCAGGACCATCAGACAGAATGACTCAGACACATCATGCTGCTTTCTGCCTTACTTTGTTTTGGAAGATGGGACAAAAATGAACAACCATGTCATGATTTTCAACAAGCCAGCCATTAGAGGTGCTCTGATATTATAGTCAGAAACCTGGCAGTGTGCTCAGAGTGTTCCTTCTTTTCTTCTTCCTCTTTTCTTTTTCCCACTGTCTCTCTCTCTCTCTCTCTCTGATGACGTCCCTACTCTTTGGTTCAGCTGCCATTTTTTAACTAAATGAATTTATGAATTTAAAAATCTGTTCTGAAAGGAACGGAGAGAGGGTCGGTGAAAGTCATCACGCCTCAAGCTGCTGCTCTTGGAGGTTAATGCAAAGGACGCTTGTTTAGTAATACGCCAAGGAAACTGTAGCTAATGAGCTGGGCTGTGTCTTTCCCAATGACCACGACTTTTCTTCACAGGCCAAAATAATATGGTGTGAAGTGTCTTTAAAGATTCGGGCAGATGTAACCACTGCACCAGTCCACAGCACAGTGATGCCTGACCGTTCACTGCAGAATAATGAGCCAAGAATCCGGGAGGAGGACGCCAAAACACTTAGTCTAATGCTGCCGGGAAATTTGCATTGGAAATGTACTCGTACAGCATCCCAGAGAGGTCAGAGATAAAGGTCAGCTACAAGGTACTGTCAGAGATGATGGGGTCAAGGAATTGCTGAAAGCAATTGTGTGGACGAAGGTCAGGTTCCTTTGTTCTGGTCCTTCAATCAAACTCTACATCTAATGGATAGATTACCAGGATTTTCAAAAGAGAATTCCCTAACCTCATAGAAAATCACCAAATAGCCATTTAAGCAGAGCAGACAGATTTTATAGTGTCTATTTTAAACTGATTAACCTTTCCTTTATACTGTCTAACTGAAAAGAGGTAAAAAAAAGAAAAGAAAAAGAGAAGAGTTGAGAAAAGAGAAATGCAGCAGGACTGACAGGTAAAATTGACGGCAGTGCAACTTTATGATGTTTGTTTGGAGACAGTGGCTGTGTCTAAAAGACAGGAGGCCGAGACGCTGGTGGCAGAATCGAAAATGTTGAGATATTTAATAGCTAGTGACCAAAACAGACAGGATGGATTCAGTTTGAGGCAGTCAGAGATGAAGTTAGAGAAGTAAGTGTGAGATGATTTGGACGGGTGCTGAAGATGAGTTTCTCCCCTGTTGATGTGAAATCACTCTTTGTCAGCAGTCTGTTGGCAGTGCGGCAGGGCAGCGCTGTGTGTGTGTGTGTGTGTGTCCTCTGGTCTTGTCTCTTATTTGGTTGAAGTAGTATGAGCAGGTAAAGGTAATAGGGAGTAAAAACACAATATATATACACCGTGTTTTCCAGACTATAAGTCGCACCAGCCAAAAAATACATATAAAAGTGGCTCCGTAGTATAAGTCACACCAGCCAGCTAGAGTTCCCTGTAGTTGCTGTCAGGTAAAAATAACATGTAAATTTTCAGTCGTACACGAGCAGCAGATATTGGTGCACAAGCCTAGAGTGCCCTCTAGCAGCTGTCAGTGTGGAAATAACAAACGTGAAATTACATATTTTAATATATAAGTCGCACCTGAGTATAAGTCGCAAATCCAGCCAAAGGATGAAAAAAAGGTGCGACTTATAGTCCGGAAAATACGGTACAATCCATAAACCGTGCCTGAGGTAATGATTTAAATAATGCTGTTTATACACTGTCTGTCCAGAATTATGTTACCTGACGTCAAAACTAAGATCAGCATGTTATTAAAAACAACCATATATACTGTAAAAATCTGTAAAAAACTGAATTACATTATACAAAAATAACTAGACACCTAATGTGAACACCACCCCCCCCTGCATAGACAGCTACTATCATGAGAAGTGTGGAAATCTGTGTGTTATTAATGTTAAAAATACACACGGCGGTACTCTCACCTAAACACCTTATTGAGAACTGTACTGATACGCAGTGACAGCTGTACTGTACTACTATCTCCATGAAGCACCCAGGTGGAACTGCGTGGATGGTAATGCCTTCAGTCAGGACTCACAGTGGTCGGCTGCAGCTTGAATCTCAGAGACAAGAACATTTCTTATCAAGCTCACTGCTAGCAGCGTCTGCCTAATGATATCATCTTCTGTGGAACAGTCCGCACATCAATAACAGGCGTTCGCTATGAGCCGCACAGCACACGACTCAGATGATGAGACCTGTGCTCTGTAATAGACTGCACTGTGAGCTGCTGCTGCTGCTGCTGCTGCTGCTGCTGCTGCTGCTGCTGCTGCTGCCATTCAGAGTGAGAGTGTTTTTTAAATTGATGTAGAGAACAGAACTGAGTGAACGTGTACAGATGCAGCGCTGCAGAAAAATTGGCTTTTTCTTACACAATGGGGAAGAAATAGATTATTTGACAAAAGAACATTTCTGTGCAAAGTCCAGTTTCATATTCCTGATATTGTAACATACTCCATGTATGTGTGTTATATATTTCACATTCAATTGTTACCTAGAAAATAAAGTAGGACGGATTCCTCCTTTCTGCCATTATCACAGGATATTTTTAAAGTTCAACTAACATCCATGAACACCAAAGTTAAAAACTCACAAAAGATAATCTTCCAAACTAAATCCTACAAACCAGGCCGCTGTCCAATGACAATCTCAGGCCTTGTGTTTGACCTCATTGATAAACCGCAGGTATAAATGTGAATGTCAATGGTTGGTTGTCTGTCTGTGAGGGACTGGTGACACCCCCGATCTCGGCCAAAGCTGGGATTGCCCCCACACCCCAACCCCCACGACGCTTGAAAGGATTAATTGGTAGAAGATAAATGGATAAAACCAAGGAAGAGGTCGCCTCCATTCAAATCCTCCCTTATTTGCCAGGGAAAAAAGTAGATAAGTGTTGGATTTATGTCCTCTTAAAAGTATACTTGTCTTTAATCAGTATTGAGAACAAAAGACAGGTGGGATCTGTGGAGCTCAGTCCATCAGACTGGGTGAGTGGGGCAGTAATACTGTGCGTCTCCTCTTTTGTTTCTCCTCAGTATCTTTTAAATCCTCCCTGAAGATTTATAAATGAAGGTGAGCACTTCCTGTCTGCCTTCAGAGATCCCCACAGCATTTACACAATGACTTATAGCTCACAAGTCTTCATGTTATTTTTCCTTTTCAGAGTCACTGCCTCCATATTGTTTATAATTATTTATTAACTGTGTTCATATATTAACGGCTTTGTTTTTGATGCCGTTATTTGTGAACCAGGATGTTTTTGATGCCGTTATTTGTGAACCAGCCAGTGGATGATGATGATTACTCATGTGTTAAACTCCACTGCAGTGCCTTAGTCCCCAGAGTGCTGCCCCTTTGGATTATTACCCTCAGACAAAGACCCAGTTTCTCAGAAGGCTTGTGTTACAGCGACATCGTCACTGTGAAAAGACTCACAGCAGCTGGTAACTGAGGCTTTTTTTTTTTTGTCGTCTACGTTGTTTTTTCTGTTCTCAAGTTTCTTCAGATTATTTTTCTTACTTTCGCTTTTGCTTCTTTGACTAATTTTTCACAGAGCAATAAAAGCTCTTGAAGTTACATACAAGTATTTTTTTTTTTCCCCAAAGTGAGATGGTCATCCACAGGAGATTGTGTTCCATATTGGTTTTGAGAGCAGTTGCATTTTTGATATCAGAACAATCCCAAGGTTTCAAGGTTTTGATGATCAGCGTAAAGCTGCAGTCCCTTCTTCTGTGAGTGTTCAAATACATTAATTATGGACAGTGTTGTGTCAAAACAACAACTTGTCTCCAACTGGACTGCTAACTCTAGTAGCATGTAGCCTCTAAGGCTTCAATAATAGTTGAGGACAACTTAGATGAAAACAAACCAGACATGTGTAAAATGTCGCCATCTTTCTGTTGTTTCTGTTGCTAATTCGTCACAGTTTGTGTTCCATTAATTTCTGTCCAGCTGACAGTTGTGTAGCAACTTGTTAGTTTTGCTGCAGTACTGTTGAGTTTGTCGATCACAGGCCAGTAATATTTTTATTTTATTATTATTTTATTTTATTTTATTGTAAAGGCAACACAGTGGCAGATGTAGGTGATATTTCCAATTGCCGTTCTCTTGGTGTGTAAGGAGGAGGACATCATTTTTGATGAGGCTTTTATGAGCGTACACTCACCTGAATGTGTAAGATATTGTTTTCATTACCACAGGATCTTTTTATTTACCCCTGGGACAGCTCTTCTCTGCTTCTCTACAGCGAGGACCATGTTGCATAAATGTAGGACAATTACACGGCTTGCAGTAAACTAATCATAAATCACCAATTTGCCTCATTTTATTTCAAATACATTTTATACTTAATCCATGAATAGACATACACGTCAAAAACTTTTAGGTGTTGAAATACTGCAGTCATAAAAAGAACTCTGTTGTAAACAAACATTTAATCCAAGCTGCTTATGTAGAACTTAAAATAAAATTCACCAAACCTTCTTCTGCAGAGACTCAGTACATCCTGTTTCCCTTTTTTCGTGGCTCGACAACGAACTCTAGCTTCATTACTGCCACCTGCTGGGTTGGAGTTAGTATACTTGTGTTATTGGTTTTGAACTGAAATCTCCATAACAAAAAATGGAAATTAATGTTAAAGATCTAAAGTTAATTAATGGAACGCTTAATAAAGATGCTATTTAGGTATCCACTATCTCCAGGTAAAAAAAAATGAATGTAACCTCTTTATTTTTTTTTAAAGAAATTGAATTGGCTGTACCAAAGAACACGGACTAGGAATATCACAACACTATGAAGTCAGATAAGGAGGTGTTGATCTAACACAAGGTGATGGGCTGTCAGCAGCTGCACTTGTAACTGAGCCTGTGGACAGAATAAGGACTGGAGACAGAGGGGAGGGGGCGGGGGGTGAGGTTATTAAAAGAGGAGTCAGAGTATGGAGGCAGAAAAAAGAGAGCGAGTGGCAGGAAGACAGATAACAAGGCAGAAGAAAGCCACCGAGGAGACAGGAGAGGGTCGGACAGACTGGAGGTGTTCCTCCACACTGGCCTCCTCAGTAGAACTCAGCCCCCTCCGTCTCTGGCCCACTCTCATGACATGTCACATTCCAACTAAGCCAGTGAATGGATGGCATTACCTTATGCTAATAACACTGTATCCCAGCACATGCCTCCAGCAAATGACATGTAATTTGTCATTCTCGTCTCTTTCACTCTCCTCCTCTCTGTATTGTTGGAACTTTAACATCATCTAATTCAATTTCCTTCCCTTTATCCTTAACTCAGCTCACTCTCATTCATGTTTCTCAGCCACGTCTCATGCAAATGAACAGAATTTAACTTATCGATGTGTTTGAAAATGTTATGGCTGCACTTTTCAGTTGTAGAAGTTGGAAATTTAAACTTAACATAACTCAAATGTCCTTGCTGGACATTTACATATCACTAGATCACAGTGTCAATACACTTCTCTATCCTGCAAGCCTCACAATTTTTTAATGGAACTGGATCACTACCAATGCCAATAATTATTTCTGTGGGCTATAAACTACACACCCAGGACGTGTGGGCCAACTCTGTTCTTTACTGTTTAAAGGTACAGAACGCAAAGGTTCCACGTGAAGCTTTCCCAACCTTTCCTACAGGAGGTGCTGAAAGTGCAATTTTAGATAAACTGATTCTGCAACATGGGAAACAAATCTTCTTTTAAGTCGTTTTGGATAAAAACATCTGCTAAATATGTAAATGTAAAATACTCACTCCACAGAAATACTGAATACACCAAATACATATGTTTTGTAAGACTTCCAGGTCTTGCTGGAGCTTGACTTGATTATTTTTAGTTAAACATTTCAATTAAACCACCTGCAAAAATCAGGGTCGGTAATTTAAAAAAAAAAAAATAGGATTACTGCAGGATTACTTTTGTTTGATTCTGTGGTTTATATTGCGAGTTCACTTTTGTGCACTATACCTGTATAACAATAAATGTATCCAAATCTAAATTGAAGCTAAACATATGATGTAACTTGGTGTAGCTCTAACATTAGTCTGTAGATATAACCTGCTAATACATAATGGAATCATTGACATGGGAGTAGAACATGCAGTATATGTGTAGCTTCCTACAGAGATAGTAAACGTCTCCTCCCTCAGACTATTACCCATGTCTTATTTCACTCCATGCCTCAAGCCAAGACTTGTTGGCACCCTCCCTCTCCACCCATCTCCACCCCTTTTATCCACATCCTTCTCTGTCTCCTCCGTGGCTCTGGCCATCTTTGATGTCTGTTGTGTGTTTTTAATGAGTTTGCTCTTCACCGCTGATCTGCGCCCTTTTCCTCCTGCGTCCCTCTCCTCGCTTGTTTGGCCCAAGCTGCATAACTGCAGTCAGTGCAAATCAGGCGAAGCTTAATCTACACGTGGTCATTTAAAGAAGGGGGGCGGGGCACACACTCTGTTGCACCGGTGATTTAGTTTATATGGCTACAAATGCAAGCATGTGGAAGATACATGCATGCACAAATAGAAACGCACGCTGACAGGCCCCGTCAGGTGACGTAACGCAGCCAGAGCAGATTAGTAAGTGACTCAGACAAACACACTCACTCGAGCATGTCTACGTACCCACGGGAGGCAGCTGTGTTCAGATGTATTAATCATTTTGGTTTCCAGCTTGCTAATTAATGACCCATCTGTCCCCTTTCACCGATGTTCTGTTCCAAACTATGTCATAGGTTCTGTCTGACACACACACACACACACACACACACACGTCCCAGAAACATCACATTGATGGACACATGTGAACAGGCCAGGAGAGTCACACTGTCATTTTTGCATCAAAGAAACCCCCAGACAGTGAGAGAGGCGGGCGGGGGGAGGAGGGAGGGAGGGAGGGAGGGAGGGGTGACAAGTTTATGAGTGAGTTTTCCTCTGTGTTCAGGTGGCAGACGCTGTGTCATCGGCTTGTCCTGTGTGTGTCTTTACGTCTGCACTGACATGGGCGTTTATGTGGTTTTGTGTGTGTGTGTGTGTGTGTGTGTGTGTGTGTGTTCATAGGCTTATCAGGTGAGCCCGGGCAGAGTGTCAGATGCAGTACTGGAGGCTTCAAAGACAAGTGCTGCGGTGAGTTTCCAGGCTGCATTTACCAATCCGATCCAACTCCTCCTCTTACTCCACCCACTCCTCCTCACCTCTTCCTTCAGCTAGGTCACAGTCCGACAGCACACAGGTAGAGACATCTCAGCCAGAGCAGGGTAGGGATGCAGGGAGAGGGACATCAGGAAGGAAAGAGAG
The DNA here is from genome assembly GCF_000523025.1 of Cynoglossus semilaevis. Lineage (NCBI taxonomy): Eukaryota > Metazoa > Chordata > Actinopteri > Pleuronectiformes > Cynoglossidae > Cynoglossus > Cynoglossus semilaevis. The sequence continues at coordinate 7,337,889 of NC_024321.1, forward strand.
AGAGAGAGACATTAAGAAGAGGCTGCAAAGGCAAACAGACAGAGGGCAGATGGAGAAAATATAGGCTGAGGGACGACTAGAAGAGGTGCTGAAAAGCAAGACTAATGGTCTGTCAGTGGCCAGGTGCTCGTCCAGAACCCCACCCCCACCCCACCCCTATTTCACTTGCATGAGTCGACGCACTTCAAACAGCCACCACTTGTCTGCTGCCTTGTTGTGCCGTTCTCCATGCAGCTGTGGATATTGTTGTCATCATTTTGATGCCCATCATCGCCGCTGCCGTCGTTAATTCGATTTCCTTTGAATGTTTGTTCTATTTCTGGCTTGCTGTCGCTTGTTTTCATTTTCATTATCAGTAACATTCATTTGCTTGGGTTAGTTCATTTATATGGGTTTGTGTCTTTTTTTTTTTTAATTTAGGCAAACAGCCCTGGCGTCATGATCGAGTGTTGTTTATAGTTGCAAAAAGGCATTCACTAGGATGATTTTATAAGTAATATCTAAGTAATAGATACTAGGTCAGGTGTGTTTGCATTGTAAACAGCTAAGCTCAAACAAAACTACTAATTAAATATTTTACTTTAAAATAATTTTAAAAAAATCCTACAGCACAACACCAAACATAAATATCCCAAAAAATATTCATAATTAATTTTAATGATCTTCTAGTTTCAGTTTACTAACACCCTGTATAAAACTGGACCTGTTTAGTCAAACGCAACTCAATATGTGCAGTGGGTGAAACTTATGCAGATCCTTTATGACCACTAGCTGCAATATTTTTGATCTCCTAGGCCTGAGACTTTTTTTTTGCTCGAGTCATTGTTATCATTCCATTAATGTCATTCATGACTAACATAGTCACAACTTTGTGACTCTTTTTGTTCTGTGTTTGTTTGCACAAATTGTATAAAAGGAGTGATTTAAAAAAATATATACCTTTATTTTATTTATCAAATACATCCTGTGACACAGATTGTCTCAGAAAACACTGCCATAATAAAATCATCTGTCTATGTTTTTAATTTTAATCTGTTCTGGTATAAACACAAATATGCAAAGTTGTCATATGCACATGTATTTAAATGAATTTAATTTGTGTCTCATTTTTCTCCTCTCCTGCTGCATCCTCCTCTTCCCCTTCTTTCATCATCCCTCTGATTAGCAAACCCTGGAGAATAACCTGACCAACCTGGTGAAGAGGAACAGTGAACTTGAAAACCAAATGGCTAAACTGATCCAGATCTGCCAGCAAGTTGAAGTAAGTTTATCTATCTATCTATCTGTCTGTCTGTCTGTCTATTTATCTGTCTGTCTGTCTGTCCATCCGTCCACCCGTCCGTCTGTCCGTCTGTCCGTCTATCTGTCTGTCTATCTATCATAGATACAGCACAAATATATCTTCCTGCCATCTTGTTTTTAAAATACTTCTCGAAGACAGGCGGTTTCAACAATTTAAGTCAGACACTTTGAAAATCCCTACTTTAAGACATTGTTTCCTGCTGTGCACGTTTGCAAAAAAAAAAAAGAGAGAGCGGAGAGATGAGGAAGTAATTGTTTTTTTTTTGGGTATTAGATAACATATCAGCATATGAAATCCTATCACCCAGCGTGTATCACTGTCGGTCAAATGATTTAAGAAATACAGAGTAGCAACAAATGAAATAACATCTCTGTTTTCATCTGAAAATCTGATGTAAAAGCAGCACTGGAGAAGAACTTTTGAATGTTTGAGAGGCTACCATAGTACTGCACCGCTCCACTGTATCGTCAACCCACATTTATTGCCCTTAAAAGATCAACGCCTTAACCAAACTGGTGTTTTATTTTTTTTAAAGTTTCAGTCCTTGTTTACTGTCTTCACATTGTTGAATATCATTAGGGTGAATTGATGCTCCACCACTCAACAATTTAATCCTCTGTAGCATCACCCATACAAGAAATTTATGCTCCGGAGTCCAAACCGATAAGATTATCTGTCAAAGGACATACATCTTCCACGTGGAAGCTTTATTTGACTTGTCACCAGCTCATAACTCTTCACAGTTCACTTGCTTCAGTCCGGTGACAACCTTGGAGAAATGTTTGCTCTTCAGTATCCCAACATGAACCCGTACCTGTCGGCAGAAAATTACACCTCAGCCAGTCTTGTCACTGTTGACCTCCCGGGCTCCTGCTGTGATTTAAAGGCAGAGCTGCAGTAATCCGGCCGGAGAGTGCGAACGTTCAGGCGTCTCTGGTTGTTGTCTCTGCTGCAGCTCTAAACAGTGTGTATACAAAGAGAAAGGGGAAAAACACACATCTGCACTTTTAATAATTCCCATCATTCCTCTAAACAATTTGACAGTAATAGCCTCTGAGGACAAATGCACTTTGGTGCAGCCATTACTCTGTGTGCACTTCATTTGTTATTAGCCACCACGGACTTCACTGTGGGACTCTTGTGGCACGATTCATGCAGCCACTCGCCCCAGATGAAATCAAATGATCACTTTGTGATTCATTACGTACAGAAACCAGCGGAAATAAAGGTGTTTTATTTTTCCTGGTCGCCTGCTACTGAGAAAAAACAGCAGCAAATGATGCTTTTTTTTTTACATAAAGCTGCAAGAGCTCTTTGCCCACCGTTATTAGAGCAAACATTAAAAAGTGGCCAGTGTACTATGATGTCACCACCAAGTAGTAACTTAATCAATAAATGAGAGTAAACTGACTCAAGATGAGTTCATATGATGTGTGTTAGCCTCCACGGGTGGCTAGAAGAAGGCTGATCTGCAGGTGGAACAGAGAGAACATTGTTCCATCTAGTAGGAGGACATGAAAGGAAATAGTGAAGTGAAATGTAAATGTGAGGGAGAGAGTGGGTTGTGGGTTGTGAGGATGAGCAAAGTCATACGAAAGGTTGTTGATGGTTACCAAGCAGAAAAATGCACAAACAAACGGAATTAGAAGTCAAACTAGAAATGGAAATTGTTGCGCAGACATTATGTTCGAAGTAGGAAATCTCTCAAGGAGTTTGATCGCGACCTGCATTCCTGTCTCCTGTGTTTGCGCCCCACTGTATTGTGGGCACAGTAATCAAACAATGTGTGAATCAGCTTCCAGTGTGTCAGCGCAGACAGCCGTGATGGAGCCTGGGAAAAAAATAAAAATGTTTTGACTTGACGGTGTGTAGGATGTGTCCTTTTTTAGCAAACGTCTCTCTCTCTATGACAATATTTGCTGCAGGGTGGGAGGAAGTTGTCGCTGTGCCAAGTGACATCCTGACTGTTCAACGTTTTTAAGAATTTCATTGTGATGGGTTCAGGTTTCATGTGGTGTCACTGAAAAGTGTCATGCCTCATTTCAATTTCAATGTCAGGTGTGTGACTGTAGGCAAACACTGCTCTGACATTCTGATTATCTATGATAACAAAAATATCACTGTCTTTAAGGAAAGATATGCAGGATTCTCACTTACTCTGGAATGAAACGTCTCATTTTTACAGTAGTTTAGTACCAGGAGTACTAGTACTAGTACATCATTATTATTTTGCGTGTAGCTAATTAAATGTTGGCGATTGAGATACAAGAAAAATATGTTAGTAAAAAAAAAATGCTGCTTTTTCAGATATACAGTAATTGTGGTAGTAGTTGTAGCAGGGAGATTAGCTCATATGGTAGAGCATTGATTCCCAAAGACTGGGTCGCGACCCTCAGGTGGGTTGCAAGATTTTTTTTTGGTGTCGTCTCACATCATGTTTCTCAGGAGTTTATGTATAATGTCTATTGATTTGGATCACAAATGTTTGTGACTTTTAAAGCATGAATCCCCAGAAGAAAAAGTTTGGGAAACACTCTCTTAGCATGGAAGCAAACCTAACATTGAAGCCCAGTGTTGTTTCCTCTCCAGGTCAGTTGATATAAACGTGTCTTTCAAAGTCAGCTGACCTTTTCTCCCCAGAGCTGTGGCTGTTGGGTTTCACTTGAGGAAAAAAAAAATACTAAAAAGACTAAAACGTCACGGTGACTGACCCGAGTTTTTGAAAACATTCATTGTAAACAGCCGTTTCATGAGTAGTGACTGGATAATTAAAGACAACAGAGAGAGAAATGAATGTTTCTGTATAGTCACTTCACAACATGTAACACGATTTACACTCATACAATTAAAGACAAAACAACAGCAGCTAACAACAGTTATTCCTTTGTCTTGGTCAGAGACATTCTTCAGGTTCTAATTGATGCCACATTTGACGTCAGTGTCTTTTTCCTTTCTTGTCTCAGCTCAGTGTCCGTCCTGTACATCAGGTTCCAACAGAAAATGACAAGTGACTTCAGTCAGCCCAGTTAGGGCCACATCACTGCACTGCTCAAGGAGTTTCACAGCACACGTCAAACTTTGCTTGTTAACACTTGGCCATCAGCTGACTCCTGGACTACACACGTCTACTCCACCAGCACTGTTTCCATGTCTCTGTCTTCCTTTAATCCTTTGTCAACTCTGTTCCTCTAATGACTTCAAGAACTCTGAAGCTTGTGATGTCACGAAAAAAAAGAGTTCAGGAAAACACTTTTGTACCAGAATGGAACTTTTCATGTCTCAGTTGGTAACTTAAATTTTGAGATTTAACCAACAAGCACCAGATATCTTCTTCAGGAATGTAAATTAATGGAAATACCATGAAAAAGTCCACTTTGTTATACTGTGACTGATGCAGGTACATCAGTCAAGCCTTTAAAAAAAACATACAGTCACAAAAAGTTCAGTCTGGGATTAAATAAAATCCTCTGAAAGTTCAGTCTGGGATTAAATAAAATCTACTATACAACTATTTTTACAAAGTGTTAGTGAACCAGTAGTAAGCCTCTGTATTTTCTTTTTCCGTTCATTTCCTCTTCTCCACTAACCCATTAACATATACAGCAGATGCATTCTGGGTGATCCTTAGCTCCGTGCCGTTTGTCATCTCACTGTCCATAACCTACTGTTTCACAGTTGAAGTTGATGCTTTTTAGAGCTCATGCAGAGTGAAGTGCAGTGAATATCCAATAACTCCATCGTCCTCCCACCTCCATATGGTCTCTACAAATACAATGTTTGAGTTATACTTACCTAATAATAAAGTTATACCTAATACCTAAGTATATTTTTACTTTATAACTAAATTTGCTTTATTTTTATGGTACAATGTAATAATAATTCCATCATGGAACATTGATTAATCTGGATTAATAATGATCACAATTAATCATGACTAATCACCAATGCATCTTTTTTTTATTATAAACAAGCACTGATCGTGAAATTATTTTTAAACATTATCTTAGACGAGATCAGAGCGAAGCCTTTGGGGCTTTTGGGTTCTGATTGGACAAGAGGCTGTGAGTCATTAGCCAGTGTCTCTGTGTGTTTGTGCACTAATGATCCATCTGTGTGTACTGCAGGAATGGCCTGAGTGAATATGGCTTCAGTGCTTCATAATCCCTGGTTTCAGTTCTCTCTCTCTCTCTCTCTCTCTCTCTCTCTCTCTCTCTCTCTCTCTCTCAGTGACTCTCTCCTGATATCTACTGTGTCGTTGTAATTCTGTTGTATTTCTATGTGGCTGGTACGTGTGGCTGAAGGGTCAGCACTCTTTCAGCTCTCTTCACCTGTCTGTACAGTATTACAGTATGTCATGATATTGTAATTTATCTTTTTTAAATATTGGCAGGGGGTGTGAGATTAACGGAAATAACAAAACAGAGTAGTTGCTCGCAGTGGCCGGCCGAGGAAATAAAACTCATAAAATCCACTTCCCATCGATCGTCCTATGAAAGCCATTCACTGGGAGTCATTATCCATTTTGTCTCAACAGTTGCACGAGGCAGCCTGTGGCCAGAACACTGAGATCTGATTTTTATTTCCCATATTTGATAATGATTTGATACCACATGATCAGCAGTCATGTGGCTCTTCTTCCAGCTCACTGAGTAGTTTGTTACTCCTTTGGTGTCGTTTTTCTTCCAACTTATAATGAGATTTCATTTTCATTGGTACTGAGAGACACTTTGTTTTTGTTCAGATAAAAAATAGATATAAATTAAACTGTCTGAGGTCCTCTTTTAATGAGCAAAAGAAGTCAGATGTTTTTGGTTTTTTACTAAACAATCACTTATGCACTACAGTAGAGTACATTCCCTGGCACAAAATCCAATTTTTCTTGTGGACTTAATTGTCCAGGACGTCAACTTCTCAACCTGAAACCAGTAACCAATACGTCCAACTGTTTAATCTTCATTGTTGAATTTGGTTTGACCAGACTGTCTAAGATAGTCAACTGGACCAGACATTTTTGTTGACCAACTATAATTGTCATTTCAAGCAAAGGTAAACAGACTTTGAACAGGATTTGTTTATGTAGCATAAACCGCTAACAATTCCACACAAGTGATGGATTGTTTTGTTTTTTGTTGTTGCTACACTACAGTGTGCTTCATCTGTGGTCTGTTCAACTGGCCTCTTAAATGACTATAGACTGGACCACTCTGAGGTTGTGTCTGGCACACATGTGGCCCACAGGCCTCTGTTTGAAGAGGCCAGATATTAATGCTGAGTTATTTATTTTTTTATTATTGGTCAGTCAGTTCTGTAAAACATCCATGGTGTAAGAGTTAGTTTAAATTATTTAACAATCCAATGAAAAACAGATAATAGATAAACTAAGAGACAACGACTACAGAAACAGCCTCAGATGTGAACAACTTCCATTTCTTTTGGCCAGCGTTGAAATTTATCACCATTGAACTATTTCCAATCATCACCTTTTCTGACATAAAGTCCTTGATGAATGTCTGGCTGTCTAACTGTCTTGTACTCCACCGTGTCCATAAAGTCATTTTTCCCCTGTTTTAGTGCCAGGTGCCATGCGGGCGTCATAAATCTGCAGGAAGTGTCCCAGAATCTGGAGACAACATCGGAGATAAAACTGTCACTCTGAGTCCTTGCATCTTTTGAGGACATAATCTGAGAGACATTGAGGGGGGAGGGAGCACTGAGGAAAAGAAAAAAATAACAAATAACAAAACAGAAACACAGACTGAGGTGTCCTTTCAGGAAAAATGTCGGGTCACATGATATGTAGAAGGAGTTGTCACAGACTGTTGGAAAGAAATCGGCTCGGGATTTCATTTAGACGTGAGGGTTTTGTGCAAGAGGTTGACGTCTGCTCTCATCCTAGACTGGTCCTCAGCCGGGTCGGAACGACAGTCCTGAAGGGGGAAACAGTTTATTTTGGGAGCTTGTTTTATAAATTCATATCTGTTATGAATTGTTGGCATCGTTTTTTGTTTTTTGTTTTTTTTGCTAGTTGCCTGTATCTGCATGGCTGCTCCTACAATCTGATCCAAGGCTCTGGCCAAGACCACAGCAGTGTGAATGAGATACAAAAAGAATCAATATGAGTGAGAATATGTTGACGTAAAGAAGTCAATGTGTGTGTTCTCATCTGATATGTTGTCATTTTAATATAAATTGGAGTTAAGAAACAAGTAAAAGCCTTTCATTTTTAAACACTGACATAAAGATGTTGGTTATCTGACATGGCACAGGCTTAGATGAGTGTTGCTCTTACTGTTGGGAATATTCCATCTTATTTATTCTACCATTTCTGTGGACTTGTTGTTGCTGTTTGTCTGGAAACGTTGTCATCTCATGTGTTTTAATTTATTATTTGGGTCTGAAAAATCACAACAGAAGTTGGATTCCTGTGTAAAAAAAAGAAAGAAATTAAATTCATGTTGATTCATGTTGCAGTGACAAATACCTGCAGCATCATCTGGTCTGATTTAGTGTTGCAACATAATTAAAAAATCAGTCTGGAAATTTATCAGGAATAAACATAAATAATGAAAACAGCAATGCAGTAGATTTTACTGAGACAACACGTACAGCAAACCTTACCACTGTGTACTTGAAGAGTACTGATGTATTGACAAAATGAAGTGAGTCTCTGATTTACACGTTGTTATTTACACACAGGAAAAAAGAAGAGCTTCACAAAGGGATTAAAATATCATTTTAACAACAGGATGTGTTTGTAGAGGATTTAACTTAAGGTCTGACAACAGGCAATGACTAAAATACACCGACTCTGAAGCAAAATTTGGAGTTACATGTTTGCTTATATTTCCATTTCATAATCTGGATTTGTGACTTTTAAAATCGTATGTAAAACACATACATCAACATGCTGTCATATGTTGTTTTGTTACAGAAATATACGTAAAAAAGGAACTGATTTATCTCGATTAATCACGATTAATTACCATCACCATTAAAAGAAATGAATCCACAGCTATCGTGAGATTAAAAACCAAGAGAGTACGTTGGATTAAGATTTCAAATCATTTTATAACCTCAAAATAAACAACCATGAATTGATGTTGTTTGTGTAAAACTTTTCTTTCAGACAGTCTTTCTGTACAGATTCACTGAAGTGAAGCTCCCACTGACTGTCAGAAACCTTTTCACGTCATAAGTTACAGCTGAAAAGTCCTGAAGTTTTTTCAATCTCCGCGGTTGTTTTTTCCTCATACAGCAGTGACAGATCGACATTCTGATTTCACTGCGACTGGAGGAGAGACTGATAAAGAGAGGGGGTCGCAGGAGGTGACAGAGTTTGTGTAGCAGGAAGTAGTGTAGATGATATCATGACAACATGGCAAAAAGAAGCACTGCAACATTTTGATGTGATTTAAACAAGGACAGAATTCAGTCATTACTTCTGTGTAATTATCGATCTTTAGTCATGAGATTCTTCTGTGCAGAAAGAATTTAATATTGGCTTGTGTGTGTTTGTGTGTGTGAATGATGAGGCTGAAGTGGATCAGCAGGTTGTAATGAAGTTGTAAAGTACAGTAATGAAAGGAAATCGGCATAGATTTTATGTACAGTTTACTAACCAGTCAGTACTCTGAAATACTTCAAAATAAAAGGGATGAATGTGTATAATGATATATTAAATTCCCTCACTGTAACATCTTCTAATCGTCTAAAATTTAAGAAATTATTTTAAACCAGTAAAAGTACTGAAAGGAATCTTACATCACTTTAAACACCTCCTAAATAAATTAGATAACAGTAAAAAAGAAAAAGATCAATTCTTCTTCATTTTGACTTTGTTCTTTGAATAAAATGTGGTGGTGTGGGAGCGGAGGAGCTGGTGATAAAGCGTCTTCCTCTGCAATAAGCTGTGACCTTTGCATTAAATGTCATAATGAAACAGTAATCAGTGTCTTCACTGTGATATTTCAAATGTCCCTGATGGAAAATTATTTTCTCCTGGCTGCTCTGTGATGAAGTTGAGCTTGTAAACTTTCTTGTTCCAGTTACTGCCCTATTCACTGAAACATTGGCCTGACCCAGAGAGCTGGGGAAGAAGTTCCTCGGTTCTGAATTTATTTGTGACCAAAATCAGATCATCTACAGAGAAAAAAAAAACAAAACATTTTCACAAGAAGAAACGTCTTTTCAGGTTCTTTTCATTCCTTTATTTTACAATGTCAATGTTATTGTCCTCGTGATCTTCACTGTGTCAGGAGATATTACATTTTTAATAAAGACTGACATTTAACATGTTCGAGAAGAAGCGGCGACAGTTTAAATGTAGCATCTAATATATCTTCTTGATGTGCAGGTGTTACCTTTTTGCAACAAAAAAATCTAAAATAAGACCTACATATCTATGCTTTGTCAATGTATCATTGGCCAGAGCAGAGTGCAGGGCAATAAATAAGTCTACGGCGGACAAGGTGACTGACGCAGTCGTCAGTCTAGACTGGGTAATATTGCTGATTAATCTCAATCAATCATGATTAATCCACGGCTACTCTGTGATTAATCGAGGTAAAAGTTTGGGGGTTTTTTATTTGCGATTTAACCGAGGGTCGTTTCTGTCTCTCCAGGTGAACACAGCCATGCATGAAGCCAAGCTGGTGGAGGAGTGCGATGAGCTGGTGGAGATCATTCGTCAGAGGAAGCAGGTCATCGCTGTGAAGATTAAGGAGTCGAAGGTAAAATATGAGCAGTTTGAGACGAACCCTAAAAGAGTTGGGATTAGCATTTGTGTTGTCCATTCACTTCTACAGTATGCCTTTGAGTCACACTGACTTGTACACATTCAGTAAAAAAAATATACATTTTGATCATTCAGCTTTTCTTGAATGGTTGGGCTCCATTTTTCCAAACATCCTTGAAGGGGTTCTGATGACCTTCGACAAGGTCACTGTCAATCATAACCAAATATGTTATTTGTTTGACGTTTATTTTTACCACATTCAGTGAATTACTTGTTTGACAGACAAGGATGTGAATTTGAATGGCTGCCAAAGTCATAGAACCCACAGTAAAAAAAAAATACCATCTGTTGTCAGAAATAGCAGTAACTCCAGTGGTAAAAAGAGAATCATAATGTGTACCCACAGACCACAGCTATAAGTGAGGAGAAGCTAAAAGGCTGCATTAAAATACAGAGCTGGGGGGAAAGTGTCTGTGGTTTTTATAAGCCAATTTGACACCATCCATTCGTCTGATTTATTGTCTATATAAAACATATTGATTAATGCATTTTGAGGTTTATGAAATAAGATGTGGATTTTTTTTTACTGCATTCACGTTTCATTTGTTCATTAATAATGCATGAGTTCAAACAGCTATGTTCCGATGCCATTTTATGCAGCTGGGCTGCCAACGCCATCTAAAAACTGAGCTGTGGGTCACAGTGGTCAGTCCACTGGTAGGAAGGCAGTGGTTTTTATACAAGAAAACAAACTGAGGACTGTGGACAGGGTATATTTGGACAGGTGTGTCATTGTGGATTTTGGTTCCTTTTTTTTTTTTGTTCAGGCAGACTGACTGGGAGATAAACAGAAAAGACCCAACAGCATTGTTAGTTTGTACGAGTAAAGCTGTACCTCATAACGCAGTACCAGAAAAACTACCATGGAAATTTCTTCAAATCCAAATCCTAAGAAGTTACGGTGTTGGTTGTTGGACTGGCTTGGTTAGTTGGAGAAAATGTCATCTTTCATGACTGAGGAATCTTCCATTTTAACTTTTAATAGTCACAGACTATTTTAGGCCAAAAAAAAGTCTTTGAACTTTTATCACACACCTGGGGTCTGGAGTGGGAATATTCATGGATCATTTCCATTTCCAGAGAATCCAACTCTCTGTCCATGAGCTCGTCTGATTGGTTGGATGTTGTTTGTATCCCTCGAGTTTTGGGTCAAGCCACTTAAATTCTCAGGCTCCCAGAGGTGAGTTTTAAGCAACTGTGGAGTGATTAAATATTTTCAAGTACTGGACACAACGGACACAAAAAGCAGTGTTTTTAGTGTATGTGAGAGAGAGAGAGAGAGAGTGAGAGAGTCAGACAGATGGACAGCAGTGTGTCTGCAGTGATCACTCACATAAGGCAGAGCACGTACTCCTGAGAGTCTGGGCCGGTAAAAGGCTGTTGAGGAAAGGTTAGTGAAGTGAGAATCCAGGAGATGGAGGGAAAACATGTTGAGCACCAGAAAAGGATGTGAGTGATGAGACGGGGAGAGGACAGGTGGAGAGGGGAGGAGAAAAGAGCGGGGAGGTGGGAGTTGGGAGGTCCTATTACGCTTTCAGACAAACCACTAATGCTGCCACTTCTCCGACAACAACACCGGACCGGAGAGAAGGTGCTTGAATGTGGCTGCAACAGACAACAAATTGGGATTATGCTGATGTGAACATGGAGAACAGATGCAAACAATGCGAAGGTGTCTGTTCTTCTTTTAACAAGTCTGAGTTTGTCTCGAAGGAGAAGTGGCCGTCGGGCCTAATCTCTTCCTGTCTAAACTAAACAAAACATCCCAATGGCTTGATGCTGCTTGTTTGTATATAATTGCTGATTCTGAGCTCACTTTGCTTTTTATCAGCCAAGAAACAAGGAGTGTGGGTGGGGAGGGGTTGCTGAGGGGATACCACTGATTATTACTGTCCTGTGGTAAACAGAAGCTTGAAAAGGTTTTCATTCATTCATTTTACTTGACATCAAGGACCCAGTGTGGTGCTGTGAAGGATGTTTCCTATTACTCTGAGGCATTGCCAAAAATAATTTTTGCACCTGAGTGAGGAGCCACCAAAGCGTGGAGTTTTTCGCAAATAGTGTTTGACCTTGAAGTAACCTGCAGCTTTTCACGTCTGGTGCGGTTCTATCGGACATCAATCTAACCATGGAGTTGAGTTGACTTTCTTACTTTTCACATTGTGTGGATTTGGATGGCCACACGGGATTGAAGTGGGAGAACTTAGAACCTGTATGTCCACCGGTAAAATACGATCCCGGTCACATCTGTCCAGCCGCCGCCTGGCTCGACCTGAAAGGCTGTCGTTAAACCAGGTCTGCAGTAAATTGTTCAAAGTGCTGTCTTCCCTCGTCTCCCCACAGCAATCTGACAAAATGACTTTATTTATCTACTTACGATTCTCCCTGTTTGGCCAGATGTCCACAGACAGGTCACTTTTTCATTGACTGTAGCCATTGGCTTGATGACTGATTGGTGCATTGTTTCCTCTCTGGCTGTCGTCCGTGACAGCTGTAATTTTTGGCTCTGTGACAGATTTCCTCCCTGGTCCATCTGCAATACTCCAAATTGCTTGCAAAAATATTTTAGGGCGTGAATGGCTTCCATTTTGATACTAACAGCACGTCAGAATTGCAGTGTTTGTGTGTGTTGTTTTATTCAGTACCTTTTGAGGTATAGTTTTAACCTAGCTGGAGGGTTAGCGTTAACAAATATCCATTGTTCGAAACCTTTAATGGTGTAGCTACATCCTAGTGCAGTTAGCATAGTTCCATAGTGGAGCAGTTATCATGCCTGCCTTAAACATCTGCCTTACAGGCAGAAGGTCCTGGGTTTGATCCCCAGAAGAACCACATACTCAGTAGCGCCTCCTATGTGGCAACAACAACATACTAAGTGGCGCATTCTGTGGCAGCCTGTGTGGGTTCCAAAGACTCATACTGTGAATATCCTTATAATGGAGTAATATTTTTTTATAAATGTAGTTACAAAGTAGCCCAGTAGGGGCAGTGTTGTCACTAAAAAATAGTGATTATATGTTGTTTTTGTTTTTAGCATGTGAGCTAAACAGGTACAACTTTGATTTTTTTTTTTTTTTTTTTTTTTTTTTTTTTTTTGTCATTTTATGTCATGTTGACAAAATTTCTCTTTTAGGACCATAAAAACAAAGACCAAACCTAAATTTGGAAGGATTGAATAAACAGCTGAAAGATGAACTCATCTTTCAGCCGTTCATTCCTTCCTGATTGCTGGGAAACAGTCTACACTTTATTCTCCTGCTCCTCACCTTTAGTTGACAGTCTGTCCTGGAGCTCATAAGCAGCCTGCATGATTTACTGTGGAGAGGGTCATTAAGTGAAAGTTTATTTAGGGATCAGGATATGATCCGTCATGAAGACAAATAGATGACTTCAATTGTGAGCTGCTCAAAGGCCTGTGTATGCTCAGCTGCAAGTGATGTTGCAGCACAAACATTGACCAACGACCAGGAATGCAACCGTGGTCGTGTGTATTAGCGGTCTGAAACCTGACATGAGTCAGTGACCTGTTATTGATGTGCACAGCTTGTTGGATGGTCATTGGATGAAAATCCTCAGCTTTATTCATCGACCTCAGGGAATCGTGCCCATGCCATCGTCTGTGCTAAAACGTCTGAAGCTGTGAAACCAAGGAAAGGGAAATCTGTGTTACAAAGGCTGTGGTTTGGGTTTGGACCCACGCTTTGGAAACCCTTTTGGCTGTATTTTAATGGAATACTCGTTCACACACACACAAATACAGGGAGACAGTGTGAGAGGGATTTTCATGACACATTTATTTCCGAGTAGCCGTCTGTACATCTTGTTCTGGCTGCTGTTTTATCAGGTAATAATTATGCTTTTCACCAGTGCTCCTCCATGATTTGGAACACTCATAAGGTCATGAAGCTAATAGGCCTGTTACACCTCCAGCCACATTTCCAGGTCTCAGTTTTCTCTACTGCATTTTGGCATCTTTTCGTAGCAGTCTCCGTCTGAATGTGTCATGATGTAGTATTAGCATAACAACTAAGACAGGGAATAGAAGATTGGAATAATTTGTCTTGTGTTAACCCCAGTTCTCCCAAGTGTTTGATTTGGTATCTGTGTAAAAGGTTAAGTTAAGGTTTCCCCTATCAGTGACTAAAAGTCAGAGTTGATTTTTTTTTTTTTATATACATTCTTTGTAGTCTGGAAGACCAGACTTGACTGTTATGTTTCTGTCAGAACCTGTCAGCGTCAGTTTGTCCCAGTCTTGACAGCATCTAGCTTTAGATGCAAACCAGTCACAAATGAACGTGTGTGAGCAACGACGTAGAGTTCCAGGCCAAAAAAACACATGCAAAAGTTAATTGTTCTTGAAAGGAGAAAGCAGTGCCACCAAGTGCATGAGTAATATTTCTGAGCTGTAAATCAGGTGGAAGACTCTGCCCCTGTGCCATGTGTGGCTCCTGATTGTTAGTCTGCCCACCATCCCACTGCCAGGGTTCTGTGACACCATCTCCAACAGGAATAAGAACAGTGTGTTTTCCTCAGCAAAGAGAGGAAAGATGACTAATGAAAAAAAAAGAGATCCACGTTAATAAATCTGTGGTGAGGGGGTGTTTAAATCACATTTAAAAAGCTGATAAAAAATAATAATTAATAATAAAGAATAATTAATAAACAGAATTTGTTTTTAAAACTCTCTTGGACGAGTTACTGAAATAAGACCTGACTTTGTGATGCGGATGTACGTCATAAAGTCCTCTAAAACACCCACTCCTATCGTGCATGATGGAGTTACAGGACTTTCCGTGAGCACATTTTTACCCTCCAGATATTATCATCATTAATCAACAACAACAAACAAAAAGATTTTCATTAACATGAATGAAAGACGCTCCCTGGTTGTGTAAGGGCTTCTTCCTTCAGGCTCAGATCCCGGGATTGAAAACAAGTCAGTGCTGCTGTCTCAACACATCTACTCTACCTGTGTGTTCCAGGTGATGAAATTGCGAAAGTTGGCTCAACAGATTGCAAACTGTCGTCAATGTCTGGAACGTTCCAGTGCCCTGATCACACAGGCTGAGCAGAGCCTGAAGGAGAACGACCATGCCCGGTTCCTCCAGACCGCCAGGAATGTAGCAGAAAGGTGAGAAAAGTGGCGTACAAACAAACACAATGGGATGGAAAAAAAAACAATCTTCTTTTACATATTTAAATCAATCTTTTTTTTATTCTATATGCATATATACACCAATGTCAATCTCATCTCACAAATCAATTCTCATTCAGATTCTGTAAACACACGTGCACAGTGTGCTTCATTTCTCTGCTCTGTGCCCTGGTGTAATCACTTCTGTCATCTAGTTCCCAGCTTCACACAGTAAAACTTTTTTTTTATCAAATTTGACCGAACAAATATGTTTTTTTAATCAAATGCTTGCCACAAGTTCCGTTCCTCTACGCAATGCAATCTCAGAGTGAGGTGACGGCTGAAATCAGACTAATATTAAACCTGTGCAGCTCCTACAGTCAGTGTCAGGCCTCTTTGAAAAATCATCGATCATCCATGGTTGCTCGTTTCCCTTCGTGCTGCTGTGAAACCTTCATTCCTTCCTGCAGACCAGCAGGTCTCCCCACCTGAGTCTCTCACTGACAAAGGCCTTCACAAGATCTATACAACTAGCATAGCATATCCTTTTAGGTCCGGATTCCAATTCACAGGTCTGTGCGCCTTATTGATTGATGGCTTTCTCTTCACTGAGAGAAACTAAAGTGTAAAGTTCTACTGCTGCTTTATGATCTGCTCTGCAGCCCCGCACGTCCAATCAGATTGGCTCCTGCTACACACCAGTGCTCAAAACAGAAAATGGCCCAAAGCTGGAAAAAAAAACATTCAGAGTCAGCATGTAACCCAAGACACAGCTCTTAAAATGGTCACGATGGGGTGTCTTTAGCTTTAGCTAATTTTTAACATTGATCGGTAACTAGCATTTTTCTAGAGCTTTTTTTTAGCAGCTGCTAAGTTCTCTAGGCTCATGTTTATTGAAAAAAATAAATGTTCCATCCATGTTCTTTTTTACTGGGCACAGCTAATAACCTGAAACTCTACTCTAGATGTCTTCAGGCTTGGATTCCTGGATTTGTTTAAACTGGTCTTCAATGTCTTCCTTTAGCTTTTTTTCTTTTTCCTATCTCTACACACGTTTTTTTTTTTTGTTTTTTTTGAAAAGGTGATTTTCATCAAACTTCATCTTCTCTCACTTCCTCCCTATTTCCCCCCGTAGCCTCGTGTGGCCTCTTGGCTAACCTCAAGTTTTTGCCCTTACTGTGTAATTTCCCTTTTTTCACCCCATTGCTTTACTGCTTCTGTTTAAAGGGTTGCCATGGCGACTGCATCCTCCCAGGTACTCATCCCAGATGTCAACCTGAATGAGGCCTACGACAACTTTGCCCTGGACTTTTCCAGAGAGAAGAAGATTTTAGAAGGACTCGATTACCTGACAGGTGAGAGTGGAGATGAGGATAAAAGTTTCAATAGAAGTGTCAGTGTTTTGATTACGATTACAAGAGCACTAGCTGTGATTGTGGTAGCTGGGGGGCGAGTGGGGACTCGTCAACAATCATCTACCAAAGAGGTTTCAGTCACCAGAAGAAGATGCAACAGTTAGGAAACTCACCTATTTTATTTAACGGTGAAAAAATGGGTTGACATTGAGTTGACAAGACAAACTTTTTTTGTCGTTCTTTGTCGTTCTTTCATGTGTGTAGCTCCGAACCCGCCGTCCATCAGAGAAGAACTGTGCACGGCTTCCCACGACACCATCACCGTTCACTGGTCATCAGAGGATGAGTTCTGTGTCACCTCCTATGAGCTGCAGTACACCATCTACACCGGCCAGACAAATTTCATCAGTAAGTCGTGCACACACAGACACACACATACACTTGGCATGGATAAATACACAACCTACTCATGCATAGGGACAACAAAAAACGCTGTGAGGAGAAAACTAAATTAAAGTTTCAGAGCTCTGCCCTTATTTTTCTTTCTTATTTAAGATGTTCTATATTTCCTTATCTTGCTGTATGGAGTCGACTTGTTGCTGCTTGTTATAAAATAAGTCATGCTCAGGCACCGAGCCTGTGCTTTAAAATATTCAGAATTTAATGCCTTGAATTTTGATGCATGGTCTTATAGAATCTGCAAACTTCACACAGAGGAAAAGAAAAAATATTACTGTGTTGGTTTTAATTTCCTGTTATTAAGTCCACAATAACAATAACGAACATTAATGTTTGTTATTTCAGAGTAGTTGGAACGACTTGAATGTGTCAAGGCTTTATTTTAAAACTGGAAAGTAGTCTTATTATGTGTAGTCATTACATTTAACTTGATGACTTTCTGCAGTCATTACAAGATTTGTGTATGTGTTTCTATTCATGGCTTAAACATATAAACTGAATATATATATTTATAAACATATAAACTCAAGCTATAAGGTTTTTTTGTTCCAAAAGTCCACAGCGGGGCTCAAATCCCAGTTTCATACCAAAACAAAACATCAGTTAAAATATCTACAATATGTATAAAGCAATACTAAAATCCTAAATGATTTAATGACAAATGGAAATAAAAAATATATATATATTTTTTTGAATAAATATAAAAAAAAGACCACCAGAAATAGTCCTGTTTGTCATAAATGTACACCAGTTGGCCGTTCTGTAACAATGTAAAATGGACCTGGTCACAAGCTGGACTCAAACCCAGGATCACTGTGTCTCTCTGAAACCCTTAAATAAAGTGAGGATGCAGTTTCTGTATCTCTTCTACTCCAACCATCCTCTACTTCACAGGCTGACGTTTTCTCTAGCCTGCAGCTCAAGTGCCCCTGCCATTTAAAACATCAGGATACATTTCAAGTAGAAAACAGAGTGACTTGGATATTCAGCAGTGTGCTGCCACACAGTCCTCAGAGATTCACAGAAAAGAAAACCCTTTTAGCCTGCAATTCCACTTGACGTTTTTTTTTCTCCAAAGAAGTATTTTTCTAGCAATTTCAAGCGACTAAATGCTCCCACTTGAGCACTATATCCGCCTCACCCCCCCTGCCCTCTCCCCTCCTCCTGATCTCATCCTCAGCCTTGGCTCTCCCATGAGGAGAGGGTAATAGAGGCCATGGTGTCTTGTAAACCCTGGGTGTGCATGAGTCAAGCACAGCAAGAGAAAACACTACAGCAGAGAGAAATCATTTACCGTAGTAAAAGGTAGTAGTTAGTTTCATGAAGACATAAACACAACACCAGGGAAAGGTGTTTGCTCTTCGAGGTCATTGTAAATACAAGTGTCTGTTATTCACCAACACGACTGACCATTCATTTTGCTTGGTTATTTTTTTTTCTGTCAGCAACAGGTCACAGTTAAAAGTGAGTTTGTTTTCATCAGCAGCCGCTCCAACCTCACTCTCCTGAAGTTGTGAATTATATCAGACAGCAGTGCTGATGCACAGCCTGCTTGTCTATGACCCTAATAAATAAATGCTACCTTCTAATGGAATTGTCAATAATGCAACACTCAGAGGTAACAATGGTCATAAACCATTTCGACTTTATGCTGATTCTTATTTTTGCTTAAACTGATTTCAGGTTTACTTTAAACAAAAATCTGAAATCACATTAATGGGTTTACAGGCACTAGAGATAATGAAGTGATTTTTATTATTATAATTTATTTACCAAATCTATATCTACAGTTCAGTTTGTTTTCTCCCATAATGTGTATTTTTTTTCCTACACTGTTGGACAGAATAGCTTTTTACCTAAGAAATTGTAACATTTTTTACAGAATTATTAGTTGAACTTTCCTCAGCGAAAATCAGCACCCTCTCAGGACAGAGGCGGGATTGCATTACTCAAATGCAGAAAAAGAACTGTTATGTAATATTACAGCTTTTTTAAAAATGTCTTAACATATAGTTAAAAAAACAAACATCTGTTTTAGTTTCAGTAAAGGTTTTAGTCAGTCAGTGACAGTCAAGGTCGACCTCATCTACTGACCTGGCCATGATAGGACCTATTCTTCCATCGTCCTCTGGGATGTAAGGATACGTTCACATGTGTGAGAAGTATAATCCAGGTTTACACCTCCTGTCACTGGTAACTTTGTGTTGCGTCACCAGAGCTGAGCCTTCATTCATTACCAGCGTACGTTGCATTTCTTCTCCCCTCTCATCTGTCCGCCTCTGAGCCTCACGGAAATAAATGTCGACACAAATATATGTGCACATTTTAAAACATGCATTAAAAACACACACTCCACGTCTGGATACAGGATCTGAGGTGACGTATTTCCCACCTCTTCTCCTCCACTCTCTCTTTTTAGTGGCACATTCGCCTCGCTCCTGCACTTACTTTGAAGTACCAGTTCTCTCTAAAGCAGCATCAGAAAAGTCCCTTTCAGCGGCATGAGGAATGATGGAGCATGACTGTGTGCTGACCTAATTTGGTTTCACAGAGAAGGAGAGCTGCTGTGGATATCACAAACTGTAACATGGAACAGCTCTGTATTTTATTTGTGTCTCTTCCTGAAAGACCGTGATCAGATCTCAACCTTCATTTCATCCAAATGTAACTTGAACAACAGATGGGAGGATGTTGTTTCCTGTTTATTTTAACCGACCTGGCAGAGCTGTACCAGTGGAACAACAGTCTGACTTTTTGACCCAAAAAATAATTATTCAACCATTTATCTGGCAAAGTGGATTGTCAGTGTCCATGCCAAATGTCAAGAGAATAATTTTAGACTTGTTCTTATAGGTGTCCTTCTCTCTCCCATTTTGAAGGACTTCCAAATCATCCTCCGATTTGTCAAAGTAAAGTTTACAGAATTTAAGGCTCTCCTCATTCATTCTTAAAAGCTGCATCACTTTAAAGGCCATATTTGCGTCCTGTGAAGTATTTCTATTTACAAGCAGATTCTGGGTTATTACTTATGCATGCTGCTACCGTCTCCCTCAATAATTCACGGTGTATCCGTACCAGGAGGGACGTGGCACGCATGGCCCTGAAAGCTCTACTCTCACACACTCTACTCTAAAACGTCATTTTATTTCACAATTCTGTGCAGAGAAACAGCGACAAGTGGATGAGTAGCATTATTACGATGCATTTGTGTCACTAATCAAGACTCTTTGTTTGGTTTGACTAACGTGTATTAAATATACAAGGAACTTCATTTAAACAAGACTATAAACCAATGGTACGATCTTGTAAACATTCAAGACCAGAGTGGAGATTTCCTGCCTTGCACTGACTGTAAGAGAGTTTTGTAAGAGACTGAGATGTAGAAGCAGGTTAAGACAGACAGTCGACCCCACCACTACTGACACTCTACTGCAAGCCACCGAGAAGCAATGGACGAACCACCAGGGGTTTGCTGTTGTTGTCTATGTTTACAGTATAAGGGATCTGGATCTGTTGCCCTCAGGCACAAACTGCATTCATGCATCTGTCATGATACAGTGGCCGGAGGGTAGAATCTTATAATATTGTATATCCTGATGGTATCCCGATATTTTTTAACAATAAATTATATCAATTAATCGTGATTAATTGTTATTGTTATTAATGGTTATTTTATTATATTTTATGATACAGCTGGAAAAATGTCAAGAAAATGATGAACGAATGTAACATGTTGGTTGGTGGATTTTAACTTTCATGTCTCACTTTGCTTTAGTCAGATCTCCTCGTGCTCTCCTCCCAATTCACTGCTGTTGATGTTAATGAAGGGAATATTTTACCAAGCTCATCCTGTTGCCTACTTCAGACTCGTGTATAACCCAGCCCAGATGTGTGCCCTACATGGCCCTGCTGTGTGGCCAAGTGCTGTTCTCCCACTGGCATGATGAAGTTGTGTTCAGATTCAAGCAGAAACTAGGACACTGCTCTGGCTGGAGTTTGGAGAAATGTTTCTAGTCTGTTGAACAGCTGAGCTCACTGCTCCCACTGTTCACGTCCACAGAACACGGTCACTCATGCTTCACATCTGTGTGCTGGTGTTTTCTTCTCTCTCCGGCTCTGCCAGGTTTGTACAACTCAGCAGACAGCTGGATGATCGTTCCAAACATCAAGCAGAACCACTACACTGTGCACGGCCTGCAGAGTGGCACCCGCTATATCTTCTTCGTCAAGGCCATCAACCAGGCAGGAAGCCGCAACAGTGAACCCGCCCGCCTCAAAACCAACAGTGAGTAAAGACACATGCTTTCCCTATGAATATTTTCAAGCCTTATTAAATGGATCTGGGTAATAAACACAACTCACCAGTGAAACAGAACATCGACGTCTGTGTTATAAAGAGTGTTTTTTCCAGGGAGCCACAGGTCATCGCATGCTTTATATTTCAGAATATCCCAGAAAATTTATCTTGTGCGTTTGGTTTTCTAAATTGTTTCCACACCTGTCGGGTTTCTCAGAACAGAGTCAACGGGTTTAATTACATGATCTGTGAAAGCTTCCCTGATTGAGGTTTGTCTCAAAGTGAGTCACATCACCCACAGGGGGAGATGTTGTCATGTTCAGCCTGATGTATTCAGTCGCTTCATCTTATGTTGCCCCCATCTGCACCTGTTTGTAGAGCGGACTATTGTCGAACCTCCCACACAGACATTTTCTCAGCTATTACTTTAAAACTTTACTGAACTTTTTTTCTAACACAATTTCTACAAAACAAATATACTTATTGAATAAATATATAATAAAAAATAGTAAAAATAGTATGTATTCAAATCTGGCCCACCGAACCTTCCAATCTGGCCCATGACTGGATTCCAAAATTGTCAAGATTAAAGAGAAAATATCATGTCGCCACTATAAAAGCAACTAAAAACAAAACAACTGAGATTTTCTCCACTGCAAATGATTCTGTTGAATTTACGTTTTCTCTTCTAATTTAATCCCAGTTTTTTTTCCCTTTTCCTAAAGATGTGTTGTTGCATACAGTACAGTAGTTCTCCCATTTCTGTTTTTCTTTATACCTTCTCTATTGTCAAACCGTACACAATATAGATTATGAGTGCAGCAAATAAAGGAGGCACAATAAAGTGAGGATGTTTTACTACAGTCATTCTGGTTTACCTGCCATTAATGTGAAAATACGCTAAAATGTGCTGCCTGAGGTAAACCTGAGGACTATGGTACGACCCAGGGTGACTGAGTTTCTTCATTTTTTTTAATGTGTCCTCAGACTCAGACATGGCACATTACAGTTAAATCCTTAGTGATATGGCTAATTTAGGATGTGGCCAAAAGTGCTCAATAAAATTTTAAATCTGCCTTAAACTGCAGGAGAAGCAGCGTCGGCAGCAGTGCAAAATCGTGGAGTTAATACATCAGCTCCTCATAGCTGACGTTTGTGAGTCTGACTGGTATTTAGGATTAACCATAATCTGGATACACTCTGGTGCATAAAATAGACAAACTGCTGTAGTCAACGGATGTCTCTCTCTCTCTGTCCCCCTCTCTCGCTCCCTCTTTCTCTCTAGATCTTC
This sequence comes from Cynoglossus semilaevis, assembly GCF_000523025.1. NCBI lineage: Eukaryota > Metazoa > Chordata > Actinopteri > Pleuronectiformes > Cynoglossidae > Cynoglossus > Cynoglossus semilaevis. Next base: position 7,360,522 of record NC_024321.1, read on the forward strand.
TTCTTCTATTAATTTGTCTGTTTTTCCGTCAAAGTAAATGTGTTTTTTCCAAAGAGGAATTAGGTGTTACTTACACATTACATTCCTAACTTTGACAAAAAGGAAATAACAAATGAAAAATAAAATTAAGGCGTTATTTATTGTTAAAATAAATTATAAATGAATACACATGTCTACAACATAGAAATTGGGTAAATATATACATAAGTATCGAGGATCAGAACCCATTACCTGATCCCTGATCTGGCCATTTCATAGATATAGCAACAGACTGTCCGCTAGGTTACAAATGCTACAAATACACCTGTCTCACATGTGAAGCAATCTTTTTAATTCCCCGTCACACAGTCTTGACATTGTTGCACGTCGCCGCCTTAACTCCTTTCTTATGGCATCAAAGCGGATTAGTGCCTCGGTGTGATGTGGGCATGACATGAAGCTGAGCAGCATTTAGAGGTGAAGTGCAGGGTATCAGGAGCTGGCAGTCCACAGACGCCCCGGACCCTCCGTCTCACTGACTGCATTATATACACCAACCCACAAGCAGCTCCATTTATAATGTCCAGCCCTGATACTGATAAACGATGGGTGAGTGTGAGTATTTTTCATCATCAGTCTCACCTCTCCTGTGTTACCCTCTCCTTCTTTGTCTCTTCCTCCTCTTTCTCTCAGACGTCTGTGCAGTTGAATCAAGATTTATAGCCAGATTTATATATATAAAAGAGAAGTTTCTGGAATGTTCCATGTTGTCTTTCACCATGCTACTGCATGTACTGTATGTAAATGTAAAAAGTCAGATCAGTCATATAATCATATTGAATTCACTCCTTTGGTCATTTATAATGAATCACATGAGTTATACTGTGCTGTGTTTATCAGCCGGAACACTGCCCTCATTAGGTGGCAGTAAGGCAGGCAGCCATTGAAAACCAAAGCACAGCCTCCAAGTAAACTGTTTTTTATATATATATATATATATTAATACATTTCTAATTAAAACTCTGTAAAACAGATATATTAGAATGTAGATGTAAGCTATGAAGTTTATGGTTTGTTAAACCATCTGTCAAAGGGTATGCTAATGTGCTAGTATCCAGTGGACAAACTCTACATGTATTATGTGTTGATGTGAATCTACAGTACCATTACAAATTAGGAATAAACTACATTTATATGAAACAATAATGCCATACCAGCACAATCACCTCAATCATCTAGTCTTTATGGCACTTAAGAAATTAAGAAAATAGGATTGACCAAATCTATGAAGATTCTCAGTCATCAACAGGCAACTGACCTAAAACTTCACATCCAGTTGCCTCACTGAACTTTTCAACCTTGATTGACCACATAATTGTTTTTAAATATAAAAAAACATATTATTCCACCACTTCTATAATTCTGTATATTGTTGATTCACTGTATAATGTTGTATCTTTTCTCCAACGCCACCTACTCTCTGTCAGCAGGACTGATCAGAGGGAATGGTATGTCCGCCTACAGGCTGGTTTGGTTGAGATTTCCAGCCTGTGATTGGCAACCATTGCTTTCTTAGTGCTGTAATGGTTTTTGACATGCTGTCAAAATGGCAAAGAAAAACCTCCAGAATGAAGTTGAAGAAGAGTCTGAGTGATTTTGTCATTTTTCGTCTTTATTTCTGTCTCATGTCCGCCTGCGTCCCTGCTCTACTGTCGAGATATCCAGTAAAAAGTCTCGTCCCTTCGTTACTCTATTATATCCAAATCAGGTATTTGGATTTCAATAGGACATTACAAACCTGAGCTTTCAGTTAACGTTGATAAGGCTTTAACCATACTTTCTGTCACTGTGTGAGCTCCTTTGTTGCATTTTTTCCGGCTGAGTAGTGCAAGTTTTTCCACGTACTTAAATTTTCTCTTTGTGTCTGTGACTGGATTGGATGGTTTTAGCTATGACAAGCTTTAGAACGAGAGACTCCGGGGACGATGAGCTTAAGCTCATCATATGTCAGACTCAGGTTGGCCAAAAAAAAGGATAGGAGTAAAAATACTCAAAAGTTGTACCTTGTACTGCTTGCGTTTACACCGAAACCCAAAGCAGAACCTCCAAGAATTTTTTTTTTATTAATAAATATCTATTTAAAAGTTTTTAGATTGTTGACCTAAGTCGGATGTCCATGGTCTGCAGGTCAAAGGTATTATGAAGAACAAAGTTGTTGGAAATTTCCAGTTAAATATATCAGCAGTTTCCCAGCTCTGTTAGCGTGTTGTTAACACGCAGCGTATCTAATTGACTTTGGCTCAGTCCATCTGTCAAGAGGAATGCTAATGTGCTAACATCCAGTGAACAAACACAAGTCTCCAAAACCCAAATATGTGGAGACTACAATCTTAGACATTTAATAAAACAATTATGTTGTACCAGCACAGGCAACTCACGTACAATCTTAGACATTTAATAAAACAATGTTGTACCAGCACAGGCAACTCACAAACCAAGGCTTTCTACTGTGCATGTCACCCCCTACAGGGTAGAAAGGGGAACTACAAAAAACAATTTCTTACTGTAAAAATTCACACAAAACACAACAAATCAGTCATCATTTAAACACAATATTATTCATATAAATATTAAATAAATGATAAAATACTGTCACTCAGTGTTTTTCTGTTTTTCTGCTCTGTTACATAACATTTTAACCTATATAACCATAACCTTTAAAGTCTGACTGCTTATGCAACAGAGTGTCTTCATCTCAAACTTTCCATGTTCCTCCTTTAACAACACCCCCCACACCCTCACTCCCCCCTCCCCTTCGTCTTGGCACTTTGTTGCTTCTTACCACTGGCTGTAACATATGCCACTTCTTCAATCTCTCAGCCATCTGTCACTCCATCCTGGAGGTAAAGCTCTTCATTTGAAGACACTACTACTGATGCTGCAGACATATGTGAGCGAGCTGCTGCTCTGTTTGTCTATTTAGCTTAATGTACAGGCTCCTCTGGCACAGAGCGCCGGGTTAGTTTATTGCTGCATCAGCAGCTGTTCTTCAAGGAGCCATCTTAGCTTCGACACGTTGTGTTGGCCTTTGTTATTTGTCTATTATACACAACCCAGATGAGAACTTTTGCTGCGTTACAACGTGTCAGACGTATTTGAAATGTTTAACTGAAATGTTTTTTTTTCAAAAAAAAACTTATATTATAACATCTGCCTTAGAAGTTTTCTTTCAATTTTTGGTATTTTTAACTATATTGGTATGGTGAATAAAACTGGAAATAATTTGTTAGAAGGATATTTTGACATGGTTCGTTGATAACAAAAAGTCTGCTGTGACTTTGATGGTTTTGCTGTAATTAGCGGAGACCTTTTCGCCTGCTCTCCGTCACGTCTCCTCGGGTTCTTTTTTCCAGTAGTCGCCCTGATTGAGACAAGATTTAAACTCCTGTTGTAAAAGTCTCACAGCTTTCACAGGCTTTTTAGGTCACTACAGTGAAAGCACTCACTAAACCCTGAGTGGCTGAGAGTGAAGAGTGGTGCTAATGCTGTGGTATACGGAGGTATCAGTCTGCCGTGGCTGCGCTCACAGCAAAAACACGTGAAGCAGCTTACTCACTTCTAAAACACCTATGAATTAAGTATGATGAGGAAGAGGGTTGTAAAGGAGGCACGTCTCTGTGTGTGTGTGTGTGTGTGTGTGTGTGTGTGGGTATGTTTGTGTGACCTTCTGGTGCTGTGACCGCACTTGCGCACTTACCTTGAAACGAACTGTGACCAGGCTCCTCACACATCTGTTTTCTAAAGTGAAGGGAGGAATTTACTATAAGAGTGGGGGTATGAAAGTGATGGATTATGTGTGAGAGAGGGCTATTAGGTGAAGAGAGGACAGCAGAGAGCTCTTTGCAGGTTTCAGTAAGTGCAGACTTATTTGCCTTTGTTACAGGACCCAACTTTAGTATTAGTTTTCTTTTGGACTCCTTTTAATTAAACACAAGCAAATAGTCTCTCCAGTGATGCAGATTCAAATACAGCCTTAATATGAGCCAATAAACCGTGGATGCACAAAGATGTGGTTTGTGAACGTAACGAGGAAAAACATTATTTTGTGTACATGAGCCCAATTTATTCTATTTTTAATGTTTCACATTGAGCTTTCAGAATAAATCCCACTAAATAATCTGTGAAATGAATCAGATTCAAAATTTCATCCACTTATTGTTGCTTCAATCCAGAGTGTTATTTGCACATTTTCTTGACCCATTCATTTTGGAATCTGTGAACCACAAACAAACTAAACCATTTTAATGGATTTGAACTCTCATACATTCTGTTATATACAATAATGAACTGCGTTACTTAACATTTTACGGTACATATTTTTTCAGGATATATTTTTCCTGTGAAAATAATATACAACAAAACAAATGGTGTCACCAAAGTGATGTCCCATAAACCAGCATTTAAGTTTTGCATCATTAAATTTGTCCTTACTGGTTCAAATAACAAACCTTGAGTTGTTAAAGATCACAGGGTTTTATGCCTAACACAACGTTTTGTGCACACAGTACATAAACATTCAACGCTGGATGTTTTAATAATTAGATTCTGACCATTCAATGTCTGGTATCCTGTGAATATTTTTAGGTAGGAAAAGAGAGCGGTGTAAAGAGTATATATCCCATCAGCCCAGGCTGTGGCCTCCAATCAGGGCGACTGATTTGATTGCAGGAGCAGCTTGATGTCAGCTGTAGGACATGATTTCTTCAGTAAAGAATTTAGCTCACTGAAACTTTTCGAAAAGACATATTTTTATCTCCATGACGACGGACTTAGCCGTGAAGTCTATTCTCTCTCACTGCTGCCACAGAAGAGTTTCTCTCAGGTTGAACGTACACGTGAATAAAAAGTGTGAAGCTCCACAGCTTCTCATTCCAGCCGTTTACTTTGACTTTTGCACCTGAGCCAAATGAGTAGCATTCTCAGTAATGTCACTGTGTAATGAAACGCTGCTGCATGGTATCAAATGGGAGAAGCAACAACACAAATCCAGGCTCGGTGATGTCTTTATTTAGCTGCTCTTTGAAGTCAGGCATCTATTTTGAGTGAGCATATGTTTGTGGCAGGAGCGAGGCTAATCTGAACATTACGTTCTGCAGCCTCTGAGCTGACAGTCACACACCGGACCTGAGAGCTAATAATCTTCGTCATCCTTAAGATAAATTATCCTGTGTGTGCGTACTGTGTTCCGAGGGAAGGAGGGCCGCGTCTGTCCCTAATGCAACCAAGTACGTTCACATTCTGTGCGTATCGCTCTCTTCACGCATGCGAGTCCTTACATTGAGTAAGCAGCTTAAACCCTGGCTGAATACATTAGCCACGGAGGTGTCTCCCAGGTGTATGTCAACCTCCTCATACACAGTTAAAAGACCTGGGATAATATTTGCCCAGTAAACATCTGTGATGACAAGCCTCATGGTACCACACTGCCCCAGAGGTAAACAGAAGGCGGAGAGGAGGAGTGTTGGGAGGAAGGAAGTGGTAGAAAGGGAAAAGAGGATGGACAGAAGGAGAGGAAGAAGAGTGGTGTCCTGAGGAAACACCGGGCAACGTGATGTCTTTGATATAGAGCAGCTAATTTATAACTCAGCATTTAAACCACTGTATTTTGTTTTACAGAGCATTCATTTTATAAAGCTAAAGTGTAAGTACAATGATTAAAAACAGAGGAGTCAAGCTTCAATTAAAGTTGTCCCTTAGTCATGCTAACAGACGGACGGCTAAACAGATCGATAGATACGTAGCTAGCTAGATAGATGGATAGATGGATGGACAGACGGACGGACGGACAGATAGACAGATTGATAGATAGATATCTGTTGGTGGTTCCTGCCTTCACGTTCGTACAGGGTTCAGCGCTGACCGCAATCATAAGGTTAATGACGGGGGCCTTGAAGGTGACCTGACCGCACAAAAGATTATATATGTGGTCTTTATTAAAGCTGTCAGCGGTGATGTACACTCTGGGGCCCTGTTCTTTTTACAGCAGTCAGATTCCAAGGTTTCTCCGCACTCCATGATAAGGATGATGGAGGTTAGACTTGAATTTTCCTATTTGTGCAGGAAACAAGGCAGAGAGTGTTGATGTTTGAACAGTAGGAGGCTAAAGAGCCCTATGGGAGTTGTATTTATACAATGTATATTATTGGCTAATACATTAATCTGATCCACCCTCACCTAAAGTTAGCCTGTATTTAGAGCATTAGGCAGAGGGCAGAGGTGAGTGACTGCAATAAATAATATCTTTAATACATAAGGGCCTCATGGCCATAAAAAAGTGTAGAAATGGTTCTGGTCCCATTCTTCATGAGACTCTTTTTTATTTAAATTTGTATTTTACAATACTACATTTCTTAATTAGTTAATTAGTCACAAATAAACCACATGTTTTGTAATCATTATTAAAAATATGATTAATCACGATCAATCATTTATTTAGATATATGTTTATATTTGTACTATATGTAATACATGGAGAAAGTGTGTGTTTTCTTTTTAGCTCATGCTCTGTTAGACAGTGGGCAGATTCCCAACACTAACATTTCCCTGGGTAACTTTTCTTAAACCAATATTTCAGTATTTTTTAAGATGAGTGAACGTTTAGTGTTTAACAACTCGATAAGTTGTAAAAAATGTCATTTCGTTCAGCAAACTGTGGTGCGGTCTGTGCATCGTCACTCAGTAAATAGTCTTTTATTAATTGGTTGTTTTACTAAACATTCTACAACAAGCATCATAAAAGTCTATTTCTAATTTCTCAGATATCCTTTGAAATAACTTTTTGCTACAGAATATTTCAACAGCTTCCCCACAGTTATCAGCTCTGCAGACACTTTTTCAATTGTTTCCTGTAGAATTAAATCAGACTTTGTTACAGGCACCGTTAACTTATCTACTTTGTAGCACATTCTCCAGGTAACTGAACTGGTTTGGTGTCAAGAAGACTTTTCACCTGTCGTGCACAAGGCACCTTCATTTCTAACTGACTGCTGGAAAATTCAATAAACTGTACATATCCTGCCAAAGGATCAGGGCTTGGTTCTTTCTGGGCGTCCAAACATTTAACTGTGAGATACTGTGCTTATTTAATGAACTAGGAATCTAGTTTGTAATGATCCTTCCTTTGTTATAACTCTGAGATGGAAATAGATTGTGTAATTCACTCTAACAAAATCTCAATAAAAATCCAAGTTAAAAAAAAGAAACAGAACCTTGTCTTTGAGGTAGAATATTTCTTCTTTAAAAAGCCCTCCCTCTGTGCTGTTCCACGGAAAAAGATTTCCCCGTGGTGAAAACCTGCTCCTCAGGAGCTATTGGCTTCACCTGTGTTTTACCACAGCTGCGGCCCTGCTCATTGGGTGGTTGGGTGTGTTTGGGAGTGTTGTCAACGGAAGCTGGTACCCTGGGTTTTTGTTGTGTTTTGAGGGGTTTTTGTTTTTTCCTGTCATTGTGATACAGTTTGTGTTTATTTTTGTTGGGATGTAGTTGTTTTAAACTGGTGACTTAGTGCTAAAATAATCCCTAGTTCTGTGTCACTGACAGGAAGCAGTCACAGTATATATAATCATTCACTACATCATTGTCCTGATCCTTGTCACTACTGCTTAAACGTGGGAAATGCATGGTTCCGTCACCAGAGGACAGATAAATACTGTCTCTTGGATGAATTGACCAAAACAGTTTGTTTGGCACCATATCTGGACCGCAGTCCATCTATTCAGGACCACTGCACTAATGTACCTTTTCCAACCCGATAAAAAAAAAGTTATACTTTTGGTTTGATGCTTTACTTCCAGGCCACTGCCCCCTGTGTCTGTAAGCAGTATTTTCTCCAGCAGGTCACAGTAATTGACCGGAACCTTCAGTACAAGGATCCTGTTTCAAATGAAGGTTGAGTCAAGTTAAAGTGAACACGTGTTTTGCCAGCTTGATGTGCACCAGCTGCACCTGAATCATCCATCCTCACGTTTAAGGAATTGCCAAATATGATTTGAGCTCATTATTCCGGCCTTTTTCATGGGTAACAATCCAGCTGCTGGTGTCGACTGAAAATATTTCTTCTTGGAAACCTTTATGTCTGCTGCTGAAGGCCAGAGAACAATGTTGTGCTTGTGTCTTTTTGTCCTCTTCTGTCACGTGTCCCTCCTCTTCCTAAACCTCGGGCCCAGCCCGTCCACTGAGGAGTCATCCCCTGGAAAGGCATGACAGAGCCCCAGTGTTTGGAAATGGCTGTGCTGCCAGCGATAAGCAGTTCAAAGAAGAGATTGCATTAATGTAATTGGCTGCCAGCAGCACACTGGCCTCGTCGTCTCATACCCACATGTGGTAACATGCACTCACCACGCGGATTATTGGAGGGGGAGCGTGCGAGACGAGAGAGGATGAGGACGAGAGACTGGGAGAAGTGAGATGAAGGGAAGGACAGATAGTTTGAGGGGAGAAGGAGGAGGAGTCACAGTCCTCATTGTGTCGCTCATTAAGCCTTGGGAGGCTCAGGGAGGCAGAGGGAGGAGGAAGGAGGCGGCACTGTTAAATGTCAGGTCTGAACGGGACACGTCTGACCTCCATGCAGTCTACACACAAACACAGTCCAGATCTTCTGCCAAAAAAAAACTTCCTCATCACACTCTTAAAGTCTCTCTCTGCCAATCACTTTGTTTTGCTCCATTTTCCTTCCATTCCACCCAAATTACTGGTGTCATTGCAAATTGAATTGCTACAACCAGATAGGAGCGTTTGCCCAACAGTCCAACTGCTGCCGAGTGCAGTGGTTGTAATAAAGTCTATTTTCTCCAGCTGATTTCCAAGTCTGTGTGATGACTCAGAGGAGATGCTGCGTGGTTTCCTCCACTCCTATGAAATGTTTTCACCCAGGAGTCTGCTGAACTTTTAAGACTTTATATTGTCTCCTCATTTTTAAGTTTTTTTTTTCCTGTAATTCTTCTTACCTCAATTTTCTTTTTGATTTTTCTATTTTTGCGTTTGCTACAATGGTGCTCTGGAAATTGTCTCTGTCCTCTTGTCTTCTGTCGTGTCCTGCAGGAGGGTCTTGCATTACATGATTGCAACAGGATGTTGATCATCT
>NC_024321.1:7369675-7374841 GCF_000523025.1 Cynoglossus semilaevis
AGCAGGAAGAACTTTAGAGCAGTTTTTGGATAACAGTGACCGTGACATCTCTCCTGTCTGTCTACAGAGGACCTTAGTATCAAACCACCAAGAGTTAAACAGTCTCAACAGCATGGAATCTGAGCACAGGGCAGTAAATGCGACAAAGCACAGGTAAATGATTCTTACGATGATGGCAAAGGAATCACCAGGCAGCAGCAGATCTGATATAAGGGAGGGCTGAGGCAAAGGTCAGAAGCAGGAGATTCCAGATCAGACAGTCAGGGACAGACAGAGGACAACAAGATGTCAATCCAAAAATCTGTGCTGGAATGTATTGCATTTCAACAAGAAGGTCACTGGTCCAATCACTAGTAGATCTTTCTGTTTTGAGTTTGGACGTTCTAGTCGTTGTCTGCGTGGGTGAGGAGCTGGCTGTAGAACGTGTGGAACCTCACCTTCACCTTTATTGCGTTTAGAAAGACTAAAACTACAGATGCTTCCTCTCTTTTTCCAGGTCAGCCATTCAAGCTTGACCCAAAGACGGCCCACAAGAAACTCCGTCTTTCCAATGACTGCCTGACCATGGAGAAGGATGAAAGTTCCCTAAAGAAGAGCCACACTCCGGAGCGTTTCAGTGGCACCGGCTCGTACGGAGCGGCCGGTAATGTCTTCATAGACAGCGGGTGTCACTACTGGGAGGTGCTGCTGGGAGCATCCACCTGGTAAATACACACTTACACAGGCCTGTGATGGAGTGTGTTTGTGGGAAAATGATACAAAACCTACACACACACACAACAAATTATTTTTAGTCAGAGGGCCCAGACTGCCTCGGCTCTCCTCAGCATGTGGCAGCTTTTTCAGGTCACTGGGGGGAAAACTAGTTCAATACCCATAATAAATTCCACTGTGTCTCCTGTTCCCGCAGGTATGCCATTGGCGTGGCCTACAAGTCAGCCCCAAAGAATGAATGGAGCGGGAAAAACTCATCCTCATGGGTTCTGTCGCGCTGCAACAATAACTTCATGGTGCGCCACGATGGCAAGGAGATGCTGGTGGAGGCGAGCCTGCAGCTGAGGCGGCTCGGCGTCCTGCTAGACTATGACAACAACTCGCTGTCGTTCTATGACGCCATGAACTCACAGCACATTCACACCTTTGAAATCTCCTTCATTCTGCCCGTTGTACCTACTTTTATGATCTGGAACAAGTCGGTCATGATTCTCTCAGGGCTGCCTGTCCCTGACTTTGTGGACATCTTGAGCTCAGATCTCCAAGAGCAGCAGCAGCAGATGGGCCTGTGTCGACAGGAGTCGCCATATTTGAGCGGGATGAAGACATGCCACTGAGGAAGGGCCGACGGCGGAGCAACAGTAAGGCCCAGTGACAGGTTGACTGTGAGCTGAGTTGACCGAGAGTCCGTTGGAGTGGACTGGTTACTGGTTTTTATTGATTTTAGAAAGTGATGGAATTATGCACACCATAGCCCTGATAGTCTGTAGACATCCGACGCTCTCAGAATACAAAATAATGTCTCCTGACTGGAAAACTATCAGGTGACGTAAAAGGTTTCTGATGCTCTGGTGTCAGTGAGGAAGATCTGTCGACAATGGACAGTCTCACAAGTTTGTTAACGATTCAAGGTCTTCCATCGATCGTTTTCTTTATCTCAACTTGACCACAGACAAGAGACAGAGGAGGAAAAGTTGTTAAAAGTTTGAACAGTGACATTAATAAGTGATTTCGACCAAGCCACAATAAAAGCAGAGGGCTCCAAAAAGAGAAAAATGATCACTTCACAATTCATTGTATTTATTTTGTCTTAACATGTTCATGTTAAATGACCAGACTTTTTGGACTGGGAGACTTTGACTTATTTTGGGATTTAATTTATTACTGAAGCATTACCTCAGTAACTATCGTAGGCGTCACCGTTTGGCTAGCATAATGTGAACGACATCACTGTTCACATCTTTCGTCCTCCATCATTGTCAGCTGTTGGTCTCCACCAAAGTGTTATCGTGATGCAGCAGCTTCCCAGGTTATGACAAGGTCACAGAGGTTACAGTATATTAGCATCACGTGACTACTGGACGTGTACAATAAGAGATTTTATTGAATACTAGAGGACAGAGTGTTATTTATGAGATAAAAGATGGTTTAATTTTATTATTAATGTCAATGTATCCATGCACTTTTGAATTAACACCCCCGCCCCCAAACCCCTTTGTGAGTGTTTGAATATGTGGAGCTGGGCGGAAACAAGAAGAAGTTTCAGCTGGCTCTACTGCTGTCCATGTCCACTTATATTAACGGTTGAAATGATAAGAGTCTTAGAATGGTGATTAGATATAAATATGAAAAAAAAATTCAAATTGATCATTCAAAGCACTTTGCCATAAAACAGAAACGTCTGCTGTAAAATGATCAGAGAAATGTTTCCAACTTTTCCTCCTTATTTTTAACATTGTATAAATGTATCTTCAATTTTGAAAGGGACGTGGTTTTTATGATTCAGTACTTGATTGATGATTTTTATTTTGTTTTGTTATTGTTGTGAAATTCACTCTGTTTTAGAAATAGAGGGTCAACACGTGGCTCCACTGTATGATTGGTTTACACACAAACTCACACACACACACACTCGTGTCATGTTTTGTTTATGGTGGTCTCGTTGTAATTAATGCATGTTATGTCACGGCATCACTCAGTTCATTCAGGAATTTCCACTGATCTTCCATAAGTTCACCACTGCTCCATTTGATTCTCAGCATTTTCTACTGGTTCCATTGTGTCACCTGGTACTGGGTTTCCATAGATGGTGTCTCTCTGGTTTGATTTTTAGGTGGTGACGAAGATTCAGACAATCAAATGAATGGGTTTCATTGTTTATGCAGATTTATGAGGTTACACAACAGGAATACTAGAACGGCACTGTGATGAAATTGAGCTTGTGTTTAAAAAAAATGAAAATGAAAAAGATTGACTTAGCTTGTTTCACTCCACGTACATTTTTATTCACTTTGCATATCATCCGACATGTCCTTGACGTTTAATGTCATGAAACACTTCACATGACTGAGAGGATGACTTGCTTGACTGAGAGTGAAAACAGACAAACTCTGCAAATATGCACAGTGTACAACCATTTGTAGTGACCTTGGTCGAAGCAACTTTCTCTGAAGAGCCAAATTCAGACACATGTCCAAATCCCAGTGGGGAAATATTATATATTATGTTATATAATTTTTCAGGTCAGATTCAGTTTGATTGCCTCCATGTCTCGGGCTGCAGAAACGGACCATGATGATATTAGTGTGGAGCCAGGGCTGTTTTCCTGTCAGGATCATTAATTATAATATTTGCCTGACTTTCATTCATCCGCCCATCCTGTTGAATGTCGGTCAAAGGCTGAAAAATAAACCTGCTGATTTGTGATCTGCTCTGACACGTGCAATTCATCTGCTCAAGTGTGCTTGGCTGGGTCACTGCATGATTACGTGACCTCGCTTCAGGTCCATAACTCTGCCTTTATATTCACGATGAGGTTTACTGTATAGAGTCAAGCCGTCTCTGTCTTTTCCCAGAAAACAGAACATGGCCAGAATTCTCCTCCGCTGAACATATCCTGGTAATTTGTTTGTTTAGGGTTTTTTTGGTTTGTTTTTTGTTTTTTTGCATTTATCCTCAGTCAATTTCGTAAAAATATACAGTGAATGACTTTCAATAGCAACCCGCTCCTCGTAGTGAAGTGTAATACTCTAGATACAACACAATAGATTCTCCTCTTTGCATTTCGGTTTGTGTGACTTTGAAAAGTTTTAGGGTTTTTTTTTGTTTGTTTGTTTTTTTAAATCAGCTGACGAGGAACATGCTCCCCCTCCTGTTGACACCTAGAACTGAATAAACAGCACAAAAAAAGAGCAAGCTTTGGTTTCCTGCAAGGCTTTCTGTTAAAAAAAAAAATCCTGATTTTATCCAGAGATGAATATTAAAACTTGGGGGAAATATATATTATATATAAAGTTGTATAATATACAAAATATATATGAACCAATGTTATTTATGTGAATCCAAGTCCAAATAAAATCTGATCCCAGCAGAGTTGTGTCGTTTCCTTCTAAATGTTTTTTGAAAATCAGTTACCATATTCCCCTGCAGCACTAGACACTTCATTTTCATACCGAGCTGTGGAGCTGTACACCTCCAACAACTTGAGGGTAAAACTCCATTAATCAAGTATTTATTTGGTATTTACCTCCCTCAAATGTATGTGCAGCAGCTTAAAAAGAGTTTAATTTAGATTTGGAGAAGAGCTGTGAGCTAATCCTGCTCCTCACCAACTCCAGAGAAAATACAGATGGGGGGCAGCATCACAGCAGATGATGCGTCTTTGATAACACAGTGACATATTATTCTTATATCTGTTTGTTGATATTTGATTTTTAACTACAAGTCCTAAAAAACAGCTTATTTGGGATTTTATCTGGGTTATAATTAGATTTTCCTCAGTGTGATCAGATTGGCTAATGAGTGTGATGAAGACTTTGATGTCTTTGATCAGTGGCAACATCTTAACGTTTTCCAGTTTATATCTGTGAGTCTGTGCAAAAGGGCAAAATACTGCTCTCTCTACAGGTGTCTGTAGTACACACACGTTTTTGATCTGGATACTGTGTACAGATGATGATAAAACTGAGAAGCTGAAGGATATTACATTCTGTTTGTTCTTACTCCAACCTTTCAGAAAAAAAACTATAATTACTTCTCTAACTGCTAAATGATTAGGACTTCCTGTGAAGCTCATTACGTCATTTGTCACCTAACGTGTGACATGCAATTATTCTGTAATTAACAAAAGAAAAGTCAAGGTGGCATTTACTACGGAGTCATATTTAAATAAATCCTGTAAATAAAATATTCATGTATTATAAGTAGCAGTAGCTGTGGGTCAAAACCATATCAGTCGTAGCAGGCAGACAAAGTAGTAGTAACACATTTTAAGGGTCACCTCATTGACCCCTGGGGATTCCGGAAGCCTACTTAAATCAAAAGCCATGTAAAATTGCTGTACGTCTAAAAATGGCTTCATTCTAACTCGGAAATATGGTAAGGTCGCATGCACTGCCCCCAGAGGACACTAAAAGACTAATGTATGCTGCATCACCAGCAGGCAATACATTA
>NC_024321.1:7374969-7427579 GCF_000523025.1 Cynoglossus semilaevis
CACCCGCCCCCCCGCTCTGCCACAGAAACACGAGTTGAGCCACTAATGCTGTTGTTATGGGTCGTTTCATTACATGACCTGTGTTTGACCTTTACTGATACATAAGGAAAACAACATTTGAGAAGTATGTGGTCAGTATTGTATAAAATGTGTCTAGTTGGTACAAAAAGTTTGCTGACAAGTTATTGTTGTTTACATTGTGGTACTGCAGAAAAATAATAGTAGTCTTTGTATTCGTTTTGCAGTTAGCAAGCAAGCTGATAGTGAAGTGTGAAGTGTGTAAATCTGACTCAGCCTTGATTCTTGAATCAAATTACAGATCGTTCTTATCTGCTAACTACTACTAATACTGAGCTGACAAACCAAGTTTGGTCCATTGCGGGGGGCCACTGCAAAGAAGCTAATGGTTCACATGTGGCTTAGGAGCCATAGGTTGCAGACACCTGCTTTAATGTATCACTGAGAGGAATTACTGACAACAGCAGCCACAGATTTCTTTTATTTTTTTTGTCACCTCAAGTAATTTTACTATAATATTCCTGGGCCAAAATTGATATTTGTAGGGCTATCAGTTGCTAAATCAGATTATTATTACCATACAGACTTAAATGGATTTTCTTTTTATTATTATAGCGGCCCCTCCCACTGCCAGAGGAGGCACTGGACCATTTCCAGAGCTTTTAGCTTGAAAGCAGTTTCTCTGGCCTCATTATTAACCTAATTAATTGTGCAAACAATTATCAACAAGGCAATATGCAAATGTCAAAAAGCGAAAAGAAAAAAAAAAAACACTCTCCTCTGCAGTACTCTCATGTTTTCAGGCCAGCACTGAGCGTGTCATTACTATTCACAGTATTGTTTTCCACCTCCTACCATGGCTAAAATTGTCATCCACGGCAGAGGGCCTGTCAGCCATGTGTCACTGCGGCTCAGGTCTGTCATAGGCTTCAACGCACAGCTGGACATAATGAAGTGCAACGTGCACCCGGCCCCTGACCTGCTCACCAGCACACACCTCCACCAGCTGCCCCCACCTGAGCAGAATGGAGCGGTTTCCAAAAAAGCCCTGTTGCCATCTGCTGCAGAGAGGAACTGACACTTTGTTCAAATCTGGCTGGATTACAGGGTGATCTGCCTTCAAATGAGTTTGATTGTATGTCTTCCTCTGGTGTAGCTTCGTGTTTGCCCATTTAACCTTGACTGGAGAGGCATTTCTCAGAGTTAACTCCCTTTTTCCGGTTTTTCTGCAGAGTGCATGAAGCATAAAATGACAAAACAGGATCAGGTAATCCACACCGTAACTCAGCGATAAGGAAGCACACATCGCAGTGAAGTGACAAAAATTAGTCACTGGTTGAGGAAGACGGGTGTAGACTTTACCTTTCCTCTAAGTGAGGATGAATTGGACCACAGTGGAGCAGGGAGCAAGGGCTTAGCCCCCCTGCCTGCGGCTTGATAGAATAGAGCTGTGAACCCTGGGAAATTAGGATCTAAGCAGGCAGTAGATCACCGAGCCCGCTGGCCCCGTCTCTATCAGAGAATATCTCACACCTGCAGACACCGACCAGCTCCAACACCACACACACAGTCGATATCTAGATTAATCTGTGAGGTGAAATCAATCAACCACTCGGTGGCGTCTCACACAGCCCCGGTGGCTCAGTGGTCCTGCAGGAAGAGAGCGATACGTCTCGCTGTGTTAGCGACACCGACACTGAAGCTCCGTCCTTTTACATGGAGGAGCTTCATTTAACGGCGATATTGTTATCGCCACAATGAAATTGAACAACAATTTAAGGGAAAAAATGTTTTCAGGTTCAAAACTTTATCCTCAAACAGATGGTTCTAGATCAGACGATGGGCCTCGTTTTGAAACTAAAATAGTTCATTTATTATATGTATTTCAAAACATTATGTTTACTCTTTATACATCCCTTTATTTTTTTTCTCTCTAATATTGGTTTTTAGGAGGCTTATCTTAATTCCAAATCTGAAACTGTATTGTCCTTTCAGACAAATGAGTTTTGTGAATCTTTTTTTTTCTTCCTGATCCTTAGTTACACTTTTTAGAATGGACAGCGTGCTTTAATCTGAGTGGGTAAAGTGATCCAGGTTTCAGCTCCTCATTCTTTAACAGGCCTGTTTCATAGACACGTCCCTCCATCGCTCTTATGAGTGACCCACGCTCGCAGTCAGTCTGCTGCATCGCTTTTGACCGAGCTGTCCTGAAGATTGAATGCCTCTATTTGGGCGAAACAATTGAGAGAAAGATTTGGTTAAGCCGCTGGAAAGTGTGTCTCAGTGGATCTCTTCATCATTCCTTACAGCCAATTTCACAGGTTAATGGGTTAAGAAAATAGACCCCGCACTTTACTGAGGAGTTAGAATTTACAGTACTTTTGGAATTCATTGAAAAATAACTGGTGACGCCTGTAGTTATACATAGGGTACTTGCCCACTGTTGCCAATTCTGGGTGATTCATGGCCAGTGTTACTACAGCACAGAATACAAACTAAAGTATACCTGAGTATTTGATATTGTGATAAATACTTGATTACCATGTATTAAAAGAGTATGCACCCAAACAGCTAAATTGTGACACCTTTGCTCAGTGATAATTTTTATGCAAATGAAAAGTTCATTAACAACAGGCAGTTTTAAAATTTATAGATTTATTTATGGATAAAAGTAACTTAATCTGTTCCAAAACACACCAGTTTAATATATTATATGTGTATTACAGGGTCTAAAAAAAAAAAAACTTGTTTGCCAGTATTTATATTTTGCTTGTTTATTGCGAGTATAAAACAATATTTTTTCCACTAATTCATTTTTTTTATATATTTTGGATCTATATTATTTGAAATAATTCAGTACTATTAGCTACAGGCTAAAGTCATTAGCTTGTTATTTATTTTTTTCTCTGGATTTAAATCAGAATTTTCTGTCAACAGGAACCAAAAAAAATAAAAATAAGATGTTTGTGTCTGTTTCTTATATATGGCCCAACGTCAAAGCAGACCATAACAAATATAAATTATAAATTACTTTTTCAAAGCATGTCAACCCTTTTGCTTTTTCGTGGTTTCCTCCGTGTTTCCATGTTACCATGCGTTTAGCTCTGCTTTGTTCCTCTGATCCCGGTGACAGATGGATGGGTTTCAAACCCTCAGTGCTGTCCTGCACGTCTTTGAGCTTTAGATGCTGTTTTTCATTGAAAGGATTTACTGTGTGGGAATTCTAGGCTTACATGTCTCTGAGCAACAGAACCCAGCCTTCAATGCATCAATATTATGCCCTTTAGCTGCAGCTGAAAGTAATGAAACATTTCGATGATGCGCTGCTACCTTTTGAAGTTCAAACTACACAGAATTGTGGAACTATTCTTCCTCCTCTGCAGAATGCCAATCTTCACAGCAGTGTGTTTACTTTTTTTTTTCCTACCATCTAATTGTACATTTATCAGCCATCAGGTCCATATTGACGTTAGAACAATTAATTCTTTATTCTTGTCCAGGCCATTTGTTTTTTATTTTATAACCCCTACATTTTCCTGCTTCTAGGAGCAAGCGGTGACACAGCAGACTGCACTCCAGCACTAAATTAATTGCCTTTTTCTAATCAACAGAGAAATAGTGTGGCTATGCAAACGAAAATCAACAAACCAACCAGATCAGCGGCCAATGATTTACCCAAATCTTAAAAAGAAGAAGAAGCAAAATAAAAGGATTCAACTTGAAAAACAGTAGTTTAACAAAAGTCCATTTCATTTGTTTGGCACAAAAGAATCAGTTTGTCTCAGACGACTTTATAATTTGTTCAACCCCCAAAGACTGAACAAAGACCATCACTTTTGGTGCCATTTCTAATCAAGAGCCAAACTTCTGCCACTGTGACTTTTTGTAAAACAAAAGGCAAGGCAAGGCAAACACAGACACAGAAGAATTCTCTCTGCTCCAAAAGCATTAAATAATGATACATATAAGATAATGTATGTGGGTCAGTGAGCACAGTGGGTGATATGTGATAACACTGTAATGTTGTAAAGTTTAGGTAACACTTCAGTCCTACCTTTATAACATTCTTACGTTTTAAAAACAACAAACGTTTTAAAAACATCATCTATTTTTTTTTTTTCATTTATTTCACTTAACAGAATAGTGGGACAAACACAATCACTAGCACTCAAGCATAGAGTAAACAAGATAGATATAAAAACAGAGTACAGGAAGTCCTCGGTTTACGACTTCCTCGACCTACTGTGTTTCAAACATTTCATAACAATATATTCCAGATCATAACTACCTGTGTCCGAGGTCTTTATGAGTGTCTGACATAATCCCGGGATGATAAGGAGGAGGTGTGAGGAAGGAGCACTAACAGCATACAGACGAACCAGGAAAACAGGAGTTACATTTCATCAAAACCATTATTGGTAACGTAACGGTAACTTGAACTTCAGTCACAGGTATTTTGTGTTTAACTTGTGCGTCTGCTCCAGACGTCTACTCCACTGTCTTGAAGAAGCTGAGTTTCACCTACAGCAGCAGCTTTTGAATTGAACTAAAGTGTCGCAGCTCATTATTTCAATGTCTAGTGGTTTACATCATATTTTTGTATGAATTTCATCACCCTCTTCACATTTTTGCACTTTTAGCATTTTACCACAATTGTAAATTGTGATTATAATTTTCAACTAGAATGCTAAATTAGGTATAAACTGACACAGAGCCAAATGCCTCTCCCTCTGGATTTCTGGTGGTTTGTTTTTATTTTTAACTAGATGCAAATGAATTTACTTTACTGCAGACACTTGAGTTCACCGATGCAAATAACTGCAGTGGATTGAACCTTATTAAATATGGGTCCATGTAAAAATGTGTTTTAAAATCACACAGCTGCTGTGAAGTAAAGGAATGCTCACTGTACATGTGGATGTTGCCCTTCTGCTTATCCTACAGTTGAGCTGTGAATCCAGTAGTACATTAATCGCTGTAGTTCAGCATGAGTAATTCTGCGTAATGATGCAGAATGAGCACTATATATATATATATATATATACTGTATATATACACTATATATATATATTAAAGTGGCTAATTGATGACCTAACACTGTTGCTAAAGTGGTAACTGTGTCCTTTGACTTTATCATTGAAGAAATGTGATTCAATGCCGTGTTATGTGCTGTTTCTTATGCCATAAAAAAGCAATAAACACCTTTTTATGGCATCCTGTGCAATTAGGACTTATCTGAACAAAGGTCAAACTGATTCAGACAAACCCTGCAGTGATGTTGCAGCAGCGTGCGCCAGCTTTTATGTGCCTGAAGCTGGGCTGTAGATTAAAAGGATATCTTCAGAAGCACAGGGTGAGTTTATCACCTGGACAGTGAAACGCTCGTGAAACGACTCCTGTACAGAACACAGAATTTTCTATTTACCCTGTTTGCTATGATGTTTTTCACAGACTTTATTTTCCTCTGTAGGACTGGGGGGTGGGGGAGGGGGGTTGTGAAGTTGTAAAAAATGCAGTACACAGTGCAAAGTACATTCATCACAGGCTGACACACAAACCCACATCAGTACAACAGTGATACTCGCTGGAGCCGACACATGCACACGACTGCTCTCTTTAACTTAAACCTACAATCTGCAACTTAAACCCAGTTTAAGCTGTTTTCATTGTCCTAGTATTGTTTATAATATGGATTTATTGATTTGTTGTTTCGTGATATTTTTCTCTCTCTTTCGTTTATCAACGTCTATTTCTGTTATTTTATCTCGCTGTCTTTATTTTTGATTTACAGAAAACAGTCATCAGCCTCCAGGAGCCACAGATGGGATTAGGTGCTTGAACTGTCAGGGTTAGAAGGATGCTGGGTAATAGGGATGTTGGGGCTTGAAGGGGTGGCGGGCACAGAGTCACCTCAGGGGTATTGATCCCTGAACTGAAGGCAAAATAAAAAATAATAACCCACGTTTTCGGATTTATTCTGCTGTGCAGGCTGAGGGAAATGCCCTGCCTCTGCCTCTGCCTCTGCCTCACTGTCTGACTCACTGGGCTGCTGTCCCCGTCCTGAGCCTGCAGGTGTCAGCTGAAGCATGAGGAAAGTCTCAGCCCTGTCCTGTTAGAGAGGAGAGGCGGGAGAGGCAGCCGCCATACACAGTCTGGAAATAGGCAACGGCTTTTTAAATGTCAGACCTTCATGTCCCGCCTCTGCCTTTTCACCTGCAGTGAAACAAGAAAAGGTTACGTAGAAATATCACTGATTTCAGAACTGCTGAATGGGCTTGTTGTCCATAACAAGATTATGTTGCTATTATTTTGTTAGTAGGTTCTAACGGAAGGCAGATTTATTTATATATTTATCCATGTTTGTTACAATTGTCTGAATCCATGAAATTATTCAAGTCTGTTCCAGCCTATTCAAATAGGGCCCCGCAGGCCACATGGAGGTCATACATAATCATGGAGTGGTCCAGTCACTTTTTCCAGGCTAGCCACATAAGCCCAGAATGCATCACTTCATGTAGTAAGTCTAGAAAAGTGGTGTCTAGATAACTCTGTCACAACAACAAGCAGAAATGGGAAATTATATGAGCTGTTAAAATAAATCTGGTTACCAAGGTAATTAGATTAGTATTAGATTTTGCTTTTAAGAAAGTGTCCATACCATTATTTTGGAACAAGGTTTTGCACAAATATGTATGTGTTACTATGTATTTTTGGTGGTGGCAGAAAATACTCAATAGTTGTACACCCAGAAACTCAAAAGCCTGTTGGGAGAAAATGTGATTAAATGTTGCATTGGAATAAATCATGGAAAATTTAATACGTGTGTATAAAAGAAATTGATTTTCACATTAAAGAAGAGATTGCTTGTGGTTCCCTGCTGGTCCCAAGGTGGAAAATCAATCAAATCCTTCACCTCTACATTTTATGAGTAGTACAACCTTTTTGAGTTGGTTGTCAAATTTATGTAGTACCTTTTACATCTGTGATTTAAACTCTCATGTATGTGTGGAATTCTTCATTCCTGACATGAGTGGTGTCATATTCTAAATCAGTGATTTTGTAACCATTGTGCTATGGTGCACGTGTGCAGTAAGAGATCCTCATGTGAACGGTGGAAAATGTTCCAATTTCATGTAATTGGTCTGAAAATAATTATTCATTTTTCTTGCAAATAATTTGTCTTTGTTTGTCAATGTGACAGTGACATCCAAAAATGAAATACTCTTCCAGTAGGTAGCAGCAGATGGCAAAAAAAGCACAGAGCTGTTTAAGTCTTTGTGTGTGTGTTTTTTCAATTCCTGCGAACATATCACAGTTGTCTTCAACTAAACAGGCCAAGGTTTCACACGGAGTATATACATTTTGAATGTATTGAAAATAGAAGATTGTTGTATTCCATAAACTCCACTATTTGTGACATTTTTTTTTTTTTGGAAATGTGCATTTTTGAGATTTTTAATTTGTAAAATATGTGTCATGGCTAACGCTGCACATCCGCTGCTCTGTGTAATACTGTGGGTTAATAAGATCTATTATGACAAGAGTACGTTTGAAGGGAAATACTCCGGCAGAGGCGTTTCACTACTTTTGCTGTATATGGAAAGTTCCTCACATAGATTACAGAGTATTATTTCTATTTATTTTTTTAACCTCTGCAGAAGTTCTTCAGCAGAACCATCACTTCTCCCATCGAGATTGATGCACACGCTGATTGTTTGCATCTGAAATCAATAACAGTTAAAACACCATCTCGTGTTACTTGACAGCAGTGTAGCACACAAACAACACACACACACACTCAAATAAGCACCTCAAGGTCTCCTTCATGTGTGAGCGACTGCAGAAATTATGTGCTGATGACACCTAAATAGATTGTGTAATTACTTTTGCCCTGCTGCCAGTGGCCTGTAACACAGACTCCCAGGTCTTGGGGCAGGTTATTTACTAACCCAGTTTTTTGTGTGTGTGTTTTCGGGACTTGATGGAGTTGAAGTTTATGAGTTGTGTATTTTTTCCTGTTGGTCAAGTTTCCTCATCAGCTTTCCTGCCAACGCATGCAGTACACTACATCAAGAGGAAAGGGACGACCCTGAGAGAGTTTAGGTGATGAGGTCGGTTTGGTCAGAATGCAACCTGTTCTAACAGCGACAACTCCTTTGGGTTCTGCATTACATGTTTTATTGAAAACAAGCCAGCTGAAAATATTTTTGTTTCCTCCAGAAACATTTGCTCTCTGAAGCAATGTTTATTAACAGCAAAGTTTCTTACTTTTACCAGCCTGCAAGGCTGCAGTATGAAGCTCTGGCTTTGTAGAAGTATTGTGTATTTGAACAGAAGGTGTCCTTTAGTGGGTGGATGATGATCATTTTGGTGGATGCTGAAAGGTAAAGACCCTCTCTAGAGCTCTTGACCAATGATGATACTGGAAAATACAGCCCTTACATGAAGGTACTGATGAAATTGTGGCTTTTCCTATTTAATCATTTGCAATCAGGTTCTCCTCATGGTTGTTTGTTGCATTTCAAAAAACCTCAGGACAAAATAGCAAATAAATAAAAAACTGACCAGGCTGGGAAGGTGTTTTCCTCTGTGGAAAAGAACAAGAACAAGGTGAGGTGTGCGACCTTGGTTCCTGAGGGTCAGCAGTTGATCCCAGTGTTTATAGGTTAATGTAAATGAAAGGCCATTTATCCTTGGGAGTTAGTTTAAGGGAAGTTAAAGCAAAGGTTAATTTCTATAAATTTCCAAACTCCAAGTTCATCTGGTCCTTCCTCTGGTCGAGAGTAATATTGATAACAAACTGGTGTCAGACAATTTGACTCCTGTAGCCAGGAGTTTTATTACAGTGTGAGACTCCATGGTCAAATCGATGACTAACCTCGTTTGCTGGGAGTAAATTTTACTCTGCACACATCCCTGTGGACCGAGCAGGTGCTTTCAACACTAAAACATCGAGCAAGCGGTGTGTTTCTGACACAAGGGCTACACACTGGGGTATTATTTTTAAGAAGAGTAATAAGTTAGCACTAAAATATTAGGAAAAAGTGGGATAGGGCTGTAGGTACCCTCCTTTTCAGAGAGTATCGATGCAGGAGCCACAGTAAGGAGCACACTGACACCCACAGTTCTAAAGTGTGTACTGAAAAATAGGAGTCTAAGTGGAATGGAAAAAATCCTACTATTATCCTCGGTTACCTCAGCACTCCACACCTCTTACAACTGTTTCATTAAGTATTCACTTGACTCTCCATTTTTAGTGCAGCTCTTAAGGTTTTTGATGATTGGATTCACTTTATTGTAGTCCATATATTATTTTCTATCTGGCATAGGCTGAAGCCTTTTACATGCTAATTCAAAAAAAAAAACATTTTGTATTCCGATGCTCATTGTAAAACCTAAAAAGTTTGCAAGGTTTCGTTTTAACAAGTCCTTGAAAGATATTACTGCAGGAAGAACAAAACTCACTGTTTCTCTCCACATTCAGTTTCCACAGTGTTCTCAGTTGTTCTGTGTCTCTGAGAGGTTACATTAGGTGAGAGTGAGCCACCACTAAGACGCCTAAAGACTCAGTGTGCAGTGTTGTGTCTTATTATTGTGAGATCTGATGTTTGTCATCAGTGGTTATTCAATTTCTACTACTTAATTCTGTCACGGTGGCGGCGGAATACACTGTCTGTGGTCCACCAGTCCATCAGAGGGCAGCATATACAGGCAAACAACAAATTTACACTCACATTCATACGTATTGCCCGATCACGTGGGAACATTGAACCACAACTTGCTTGATTTGATGAGTGGACACTGATGATAGCCATATTCAAATCTTGACTGCAGGATCTGTGGGGAGCAGTGGTGCACAGACTGACAAGAGTGACCTCGAACACTTCAGAAAAGTTTTTTTTTTTTTTCAAGTTTTAAGACAGTTTCGGGTCATTGATTGTGGACACACAGAAGAGAAACTTCCACGACCATTTGTCCTCAACAGTTCAGTAACTGTTGGTTTTTAGAAGAGATGGCACAGAGTGATGACACTGATCAGCCAGAGAGCCTGAGTGGAATTCATGGAAACGTGTCACAGCAATAGATAATGAAGCATGACTGTACCCATACACACATACTGTATATGTGGAGTAGATGTGAAAGTATTGCAGCACAAGTAATGTACATAAAATGTAAAGGTCTAGCCTGAGTAGTGAAATCAATCAATAAATAAAAAGATTTTTACATACAAGATGATCACTCTCTCTGCCAATGCCTCATTCTGCTGCAGCGACCACTCAGCTCCACTTAGGTGCAATAATTCTTCTCACTGGGCTCAAGCAAATGTAGTTTTCCTTTTAAAACATATATCTGAAAAGCAAAATGTTGGTGTTGGTTTTTTTCCAGTTTAACTTCTGTCTCTTTCTCTTTATAGACCCGTTAATAAAATGCACCAAGATCTGTTTTTATCCCAGGGGATGCCACTAGTTTTTGGAGCACAGCACATAAAACAAAACAAGCTGTCACCACATGAAAGGACTGTTGAATATTCATAAGGTTTGATCCGAGTTGTTATCATTAGACCTCTCTTCATATGTGAAATGTAAAGCCAACACTGGTGTGCAATTCACTTCCTTTTATTCAGGATGCATGCACTTTCCCCCCTTTCTATTCTTGCTGTAAAAACACTTCAACTCTTTCCAGTAAAATATGTGAAACCTGTTTCACCTATCCATCAAAGTAACAAAACAATTAATTCTACAACATGTCTGAATTTAATGGATTATAATCATTGAAATGAGAAGAAATATGTAGAGAATGATTTCAAAACTCTCACTTATAGAAACTGTGGATCCCCCCCCCCCTCCTCTATTTTATTTAAAATTTTCACTTTCATATATTTATGTGTATGCATTCAGTACTTATGAGAAAAATTGCTTTTGTGTTTAAGGTTTTAAACACCATTCCTTTCCTGCAGAGGGTGCTATGAGCACGATTTCAATGCCCTGGTTGAAGGACTACGAACACTGATAAAACGTTGTCATTTTAGGTTCATGTAATTCTTTAACTCTATGAAGTAACACATTAAACTTAGGAGAATATCCACTGGAAAGAAACAAAATGAACCTATTTTAGGTTCATGTAATTCTTTAACTCGATGAAGTAACACATGAAACATCTGTGCAAAAGGGTAAACCACAGCAGTCGTGTATAAGCCTGAAGTTTAGTAGCAAATTGAGTATAGAGGGATTGCTAACTGCAAGTATTATGTAAGCTCTGATAAACGTGTGTCCCGTCAAGCAGGACATTTCATTCATGTCCGTTCTAGTTTAGTTCATGAGCTTTCCAGTCTCCTTACTACAACACGACACATGCTCTCTCAACAATATCTGTCTTCATCACGGTTCTACAAAACAACTGTTTTTTATAGAGATTTTGTGGTCGTTTACTGACATCTAATGGACAATAGTGGTTGTTTATGCTCTTTGCTGTGAAAGACACTTTTTATATTTCTTATTAGATCATTAAAACTTTATAAATGTGTTGGATCATTAGAAATACCTGCTCTCATTTTTTGCCTATCCCTGAAAATCAACCTAAAAATCTGAACTTCTCAGAAATCCACTGCCAGTGTATAAAGCCACTGGACTTTGGACATGGTGGTGATGTTGGAACTAAACGTACAAACACAGGCGTTCTATCTTAGAAATCCACACATTTAAAAGAACAGCAACAAGAATGTATTAATAAAATGTTAATTATATTTGAATTATATTTTAAATAAGAAACAACTTAGAAATGGTACCTACAAAAGGTAGTAAATTCACTACTGTACACAGTTTTGCAATCGCATTTCAGTTTGTTTGCAAACATTTACAAAATACTTTAATGTCTGTGAGTGTTTTTCTTGTGGATCTTGTGGATTATTGGATATTGAACTTAATTTATTATGTACCAGAATGCTGCCAGAAAAGTCTGTATATGTGAGTAGGTGTGGACTGACCACCCAATCAACCAAAGAAACAAGTATTAGCCAATGAGAGGCAGAGTCACGTATGCTTCTGCCAACCAAAAAGGGTCAAATAAAAATAACTTGACAATTGCTGGAATATTGTATTGAATATACAATACAATATATTGAATATATTGTTTGTTTGTTTGCTTGTTTGTTTTTGTAGCCTGGAGGCTTATGTGACATGTTTACACCCAATTGCGTGAGTATGGGTGACTCAGAACAGCGAATACGATTGACTGAACGTTAGTTGGGGCGGGCACAACAGGTAAAAAATAGAATCACTATATTTGCCTCATCAGTATGATGATTATTTTTGTAATTACGGGCGTATGATCATTCCCTTAGTTATTTTGCGTAACTGGTAAGTAAACAGTGACACGTAAAATAACAAGTATATGCCTCCGACGAATTTACAGGAGGAACAGGACTAAAGTCGCTTGAGAGAATAGCTTATGGTGCTACACCCGGAAACTGAGCTCCAAAAAGCAGTCTGCCCTTTCAAAATAATATCCAACGCATATTCCTCCAAAACACATACATTCGCCAGGTTGTTTAATCTCTACAAGGAAAACATCTTTATTTATTTTTTTATTTATGTTCTACAAGGAAAACATCTTTATTTATTTTCTTTATGTTGCAACACCACAGCGGATGCGAAGCAACAAAAACGGACTAACTTACATTAGAAGGTCGAGTAAGATTTTACTTCTGAAACAGCGGTGTACGTATGTTTTTTTTATTTTCCTTGTTCAAGTTCAAGAAAACTAGCTTCTGTTTGTGTTTATAAATCTGTGTATATAAGCGGGAATGTATGCATAGGGCGTGCGTATGTTTTTAATGACGTTTTGGCAGTGTTTGGTCGTTTACAGCAGACCCGGATATGTGTGAGGGTGAGACTAAGAGGTGCAGAGAGAGAAGCTCCACTGAGAGCAAACGTGGAGTTATTACAAGTTCCTGCCAATTGTTATTTTCCAAATAATGTTCTTAAGAGTACGCAGGCGTCCGTTTGGTAGCCACTTATTGTTGCTTTAAAAATTACGCAGTTTATACACACCCTGCTGGAACTTTAAATACCGTCGGAACATCTTTTGAATTAGTCACAAATAAAAGCAGATGTGAAACACATACGTGGTTACTTCCCCCTATCGTAGAGTAATTTATAGTAAAAGGGAAAAAGGTTTTGTCAGTCTTGTCAGGACTTTGGTATATTTGAATGAATCGTGGGTCACTCCTAAGATTAGGGCTGTCATTTTAGTAACTAACGTATTTGCCAATACTGTAACCAAGAAACTGTCACTCCCCTCATATTCATATTAGCTGTTACACAATCCACATACAAGAACATCATTATTGGTGTTACACACCACAGTAAGACGGCATTTAGACAAGCTGCCTTACACAAGAAGGATCTCATTGAAAAGGAATCTTTCCCTGCAAGAAAACAGAGGTACTATGAAAATGTTAATTTTATAAGTTTGGGTTTTCATGAACTGGTTTTGAACAAAACAATGAACATATATTTATATATTCATTGTTTTCATCACTGAATGGAATTGTTTTTCATTTTCTTTTTTTGACTTGACAATGACAAAAAAGATGCTGCTGTTTGTTTGTCAAATGTTTTGTACATTATATACTGCTTTTTAAGAGGTTTGTTTTTTGGAACTTTAGAAAAGCTTTGGGCTCTTTAGATAGTTTCTACATGTGGTTTTTCCAGTTGGTCAAGTCTGTGATGACTAGGTGAAAGCTTAAAGCATACATGAACAGTAAAAAAAAGTAACTGATACTAAAAGAGTATTAAGATATTTTAATCATAAACATTGTCAAATGTTTTGCACTTCTGATCTTGTCTAAAACCATTTCTGTGTCACTGTGTCCTCATTACTTATGACATGTGGGGAAAATTGCTAAGTAAATACCACTAGTACTGCACTTCCAACTGCACTAAATAGTTATGATGCAATCGCCACATGTTTCAGACATTTTCAACATGTCAGCACAACTGAATCTGACAAAGAGAAAAACTGCAGAGCAGTTTGGTCCTGGAGCAGCCACAACGGAGGGGGGCAATTTTTTCCCATTACTCTACATGTAGCAGTCACTGTGTGACATTTGTTAGTGCACAATGTCAGCTGAGACTGGCCATGAGCATGACTTTGATTGTAAGCAGACCTTTGCCCTGTCATGATCATTCCTGTGGAGCCCCCCTCTGTTGCTCCAGCCCCATTCCCCCTCCCTTTGCCTACTTATTTGAATCCTAATGGCCAGTTTCCCACCTGGAGATCACCTCCTCCCCGAACCGCCGTATTTAAAGANAAAAAAAAAGCCACTCTGCCAGACAGGGGTCACTAATAGCTATTTATAATTCATATAAATTCATTGGTATAGATTAGTCCTTAATTAAGTGCAAGTGCTTTTCCAGAAGATCACCATGGAAAAAGGTATGAGACACGTCATGATGATGATGAAGATTTTACTGATGTCAGGATCAGTTTGTGTTGCCTGAAAGAATTTCTTAAAGCCAGCTGATGTAACTGATGGGGCCAAAGTTTGGTTTGTCGGAACAACCACGTTGCTTTGTGCTGATTGTTCCCTAGAGCTGGTGGAAGTAATCCTCTGTTTGTGTTAGAATGTGCCAGAGATGTGTCAGAGGCTGTCGTTTGATCCAATGCTAAACTGTACCACTGCTCATGTTGGATGTAGGCAGCAGGTTGAACTTCTTTGTTAAAATTCAGTTTAATATATATATATATATATATATATATTACTGTATAATAATCCAAATGTACTGGACATATATTTCCTTATTTCCTTTAAATAGAAAATGCTATTTCTTATTTAAAACAATTAATAATTGATTGGTTTAAATATTTTTGCTCCTCTTGAATTAGTGGTGTTCTGCTGACGTCACACTAGAATGTATTGCGTGCATCTTCCTCACGGCTGACAGATGAATTTTATCATATATGATGGATCATTTATATGAAAGCTGTCTTGGATCAGACCTCATAAAGTTTCTTCTTTTCTTATTGCAGTAAACTATGTAAATCACTCACCCTAACCCACATCTCTGCCCTGCTGTTATTTTGATGTTAATTCATACAAATCAGTTAAGCATTTTCATATAATAGAGGGGAAAAAAACATATTTCACAACATATTGGCTCTGTTTTGGATTAAGTCGCACCACACACTCTTCTTGTGTTGCAGCCTGGAGTAGCACCTGCGTACTTAATGGCGCCTCCTGTGGCAGCCTGTGTCCGTTGCAAAGACTTGCTGTAAATTTCCCTACTGTGGTATGAATAAGGGACTCTAGTACTGTTAATTATTAACACATTTGGTGCCAAGTTTTCAAAACAGGTCAGAGTAATGGTTAACCAGTGACAACCAGATGTGTTCTGGCATGTCAGAGTTCAAACTTTATGTTAACACAGAGCGTCACTCGTGTGTTACATGTGTAAATGAACATGTGTCACACTAACCCCACGTTACATCAGCATCTGTGCGCTTTGCAGTGCGAAACAACATGGCAGCGTTCTGGAAGGAACACTCCACAGAAGCCACCGTAGAGGAGATGATGCTGGATACTCAAGCCAGGGACCTGACTCAGCAGGAGATGCCTGAGATTCTCTCCTTACTGCCCAGACTGACTGGATACAAGGTGCTGGAACTGGGAGCTGGCATTGGGTGAGCACACAACTCCATGATTCACATTCAGATCCAGAAACCTTTATTTAACAGTGACAGTCAGCAAGTTATTTATACAGTTCATACATTTTGTTTTTCATTTTTGAGTTTGACACATTTGTGAAATCAAATTGCTGTTTTTATGGGGTTTTTTTTAAAGGAGATCCAGTTTAGAGGAAAAAATTAAGCAGACGCTAATTGACCATTCAATAGAATCTTGGTTTTAGGTGGTGTTCATAGACAATTTTGCCTTCAGTCTGTCCCTGATTGGACA
This sequence comes from Cynoglossus semilaevis, assembly GCF_000523025.1. Taxonomy (NCBI): domain Eukaryota; kingdom Metazoa; phylum Chordata; class Actinopteri; order Pleuronectiformes; family Cynoglossidae; genus Cynoglossus; species Cynoglossus semilaevis. The sequence goes on from NC_024321.1 coordinate 7,390,943, forward strand.
ATTATGGAAACACTGGCATCACAATACTTTAACAATGTTGGTGTGTAACGTTACCAAATGGGTTGATAAACACTGTGGTATCTTTGTCTCTTCAGTCGTTACACCAGCCAACTGCTAACTAAAGCAGCCCATGTCACCGCTGTGGACTTCATGGAAAGCTTCATTGAGAAAAACAGAGAAGTGAACGGTCACCATAAAAATGTAACATTTCTTCATGCTGATGTCACAAAGCTGGAAATCCCCAAAACCAGGTGTGGATTTGGTAAAAAGATAAAGGACGGATGTTTGACTGCTGTGCTGCTGAATGTTCTGTTATTTCACTGTTTGATGGATGATGTGTTAACTTTCCATGACTGGTGCTACAGTACATGATGGTTTTGTCAAAATGGATTATTTAAAGAAAAAGAAGAAGAATATTTATTTATTTATCAACCCATATATATATATATTTGTCTTTTTGTCCCGTCAGCCTGGATTTCATCTTCTCCAACTGGCTGCTCATGTACCTGAGTGATGATGAGATACAGCCCTTAATGAAGAAAATGCTGAGCTGGCTGCGTCCCGGTGGCTTTCTTTTCTTCAGAGAGTCCTGTAACCACAGATCAGGTAGTAAATGTATAATTAATTAAAAATTAAAAGTTAGCTTCAGCTGATCCAAATTCTGTCATCTGAACAATCCAACATACATAACATATGATCATATGTTGGAGAAGCATTTTGGTTGAATATGTTGTGTTTTACCAAGGTGACAAAAAGAGGAACTTCGACCCCACCATTTACCGCAGTGAGGATTGGTACAGTCAACTGGTGACATCAGTACACATGGAGGAGAATAACACAGACCAGAAATTTGGTTTTGACATTGTCCTGAAAAAGAAAGTTTACGCTTATGTCCAGGTGATTGGATTTTCCCAGATATTCAATAAGATAAATCCTAAATAATAATAATTAAAAAAAAAACATAATAACTGTTCCTGGTTTAACTCCATCCTCTCTGTCATTTGTCACCTGCTTACATTCCAGATGAAAAACAATCCTAACCAAATCTGCTGGCTTCTTGAGAAGGTCCAGCCTTCAGAGAAACAGAATGGTTTCCACACATTCCAGCAGTTCTTGGACAACCAGCAGTACACCAAGCGAGGCATCCTGTGCTACGAGAGGATTTTTGGGGCCGGCTACGTCAGCACGGGTGGCCCCAGCACCACGAAGGTGGGACATGTGTCTGGATACTGTCAACAGAAATCAGCAAACATCTCATGCACAACATGTTCATGTCCTGATCTTTCACAAATTAAATAACATGTACGGAAGCTCCAGTTTTGTTAATCTGATTTGTTTTTATATTAGGTCGTAAAATTTTAATATTAATGTTACTGTTCCTGTTTGACAACCTTAAATATTTAGATTTTTTTGAGCGATTACCAGATGTACTGAAAGAACACTCTTTTAGAATGTCTACCCCAGTGGTTTCAAAATGGAGGTTGGGCCCCCTCTAGAGGCACAGAGCAATTATGGGGGTCACAGCAAACCAGATTAATTTTTATTTGAATATGATATCTATTTCTGCCACAGTGGGTTATGTTTAGTGTTGTAGTAATTTGTTGGTAATTTTTATTTTTTATTTTGTTATTTCAATGAAATAGCAGTTTTAAATATAGTTCAATGGCAAAGCATTATTTGTGCATGCGTTGATGTGGGGCAGCTCAACAATACTCCTATATATAGGCTCATATTTATATTTTTTGATTAATTGTCATGACAGGAGTTTGTGGACATGTTGAACCTCAAACCTGGACAGAAAGTTTTGGATGTTGGTTGTGGCATCGGGGGAGGAGATTTCTACATGGCAAAGGTCAAACACTCTGTCATTGTTTCACGGAGGCAGTGGAACAGCATTAACAGAGAAGCGATGTAATGATTCCAAATGTTGTATTGTCTTATTTTAGACCTTTGGTGTGAAGGTGCTCGGCCTGGACCTGTCAGAAAACATGGTGGAAATCGCTATGGAGAGAGCGCTCAAAGAAAACCTGCCATCAGTACATCTGAATGTTCCTGATTTTGTTTTCTAAACTGATAATAGATACAACTAAAATCCTTTATTGGTTTTTTCTGACATCTGTCCTCACGTGCTCCACATTAGGTCCAGTTTGAGGTGGCTGATGCCACTAAGAGGACATTTCCAGAAGGTTCCTTCGATGTTATCTACAGTCGGGATACAATCCTGCACATAGATGACAAGCTTGCTCTCTTTCAACGCTTCCACGTGAGCATTTTCACAGACATTTCATAGTTGCTATATTTTATGTCATTAAAGCATTTTTTTTAAAATTGGTATTTCTCTGCTCAAGTCTTGGTTAAAGCCTGGTGGAAAGTTGCTCATCAGCGATTACTGCTGTGGCGAGAAGCCCTGGAATCCAGAGTTTGAGGCCTATGTCAAAAAGAGAGGCTACATCCTTTATACGCCTTCACAGTACGGCAAGGTACGTCAGGGCTGAAGTCCAAGCCTGAACATTCTCATTTCCAAACTGTTGGAAGTCAGTAAAAATATTTTTACAAACTAATTAGGGATGTCCAATGTTGGCTTTTTGCTGATATCTGATATGCTGATGCTGAGGTAAATGTCTCAGGACCCTACGTACGATTCCAGCAAATTCGAAAGAAAACCCATTGATAGCATTGTGTTATCGGATTTTCATTATCGGAGGAAAAACCGATAACGATCTTACTAATATTACATAATTATGCTAATATCACCTGACCAATATTATCGGATGTCCATTAAAAGTAATCAATGTTTGAATGTCACTTTTTACCGCTGAAGTTAACACACAGTTAAAGGACAAAAGACAATACAACAGAGAATGATTAGACGTGAATAACCCCCCCACCCGGCCCTCCTCTTTCTCTCACTCTTAGGTCATTGAAGAAGCTGGCTTCCGCAATGTTCAGGCCACTGACCGCACAGAGCAGTTTATCCAGGTGTTGAAGACAGAGCTGCAGAGGGCACAGGCCATGAAGACCCAATTCATTCAGGTTAACAAGAAGGCACACAGCACCAATGTTCAAAAACACAAAATAACCTTTCCAAGGGTCTTACATATCACTCTGTGTGTGCGTGTTTGTGTGGTTGTGTGTGCGTGGGTGTAGGAATTCTCGGAGGAAGATTATTTTGCAATCGTCAACGGATGGAGTGACAAACTGAAACGTTCCAACAGTGGAGCTCAACGGTGGGGTCTCTTCTACACTACAAAGGATTGAATTTATTGTCTGCAAAAATACCAGTCTTAGATAAACGTAGGCCTCGTTATACACAGTATACACAGAACACAGTGTACACAGTGTACACAGTGTACACAGGGCCAGACAGAAATAATTTAACAATAAAGTATTTAACTTACCTGGAGTGACAAGTCCTTTTTTTTTTTTTTTCAAATGCGTCACACCACACACCGATGCAGAGACAATAACGTACATTCATTTATACTATTGTAGATCTAACTTTCATGTCATGAATGCCTTTTGTGAGAGAGATTTTAAAATTAAGTATAAACGACCATGAGGTTGGCAGAAACTAAGGTTAAATAAATTAAATTCTAACCACAAAGTATACAAGTAAATTTGGCCTGAACTCAAGATTGCTCTGTAACTGATCTTTTTGAACAATTCAATTCAACATTCAACACTAGACAGACTGGCTGTTCACACACGTAAATACAGAGTACTGAATGTTATTCACCAATGATGATAAACATGAAGATCAGCGTTGACCTGAAGAAGATTTGGGCTGTGAAGTCGCTTTATTCTCTTATTCTTTTAGAAAAAAAACAATCATTTGAGTTTGGCACAGTTGCTTTAATCAGCGGGAAAAGAAAAACGACCAGGTCAACGTAATAATATAGGAAATATATAACACTTATTGAGGTACATAACAGTACAACCATTTTCGTTTGGCGCTAGAATCGCTATTGTTGCATTCTTGCAAGAGTTGATCAGAGAACTGATTCAGAAGATTAAAATCCTCGTTTTGTTTAGTTGTATGCCACAAGATGGCAGCAAATCGAATGATTAAAATACCAAAGGCTCTCCGTCTGACTGCTCGTTATCTTTTGTTCATATTTATGCCTTTTTTTAATCAAATTAAGGACACTGACAAATTTACAGTTTCATTCTTTTTTGTTCTGACCTATACTGTATGTGTGTATAGTAATTGGTCTATTGACTGTGTGTAGGATTATATGTACGGTAGGTTGTAGACAGTGGGATTTTTAAAGATGTAATTATATATATAATATGTGACATTGTGATTTGTAGCAAATATGTGTTGCCATGTGTAACAGGAGATAAGTTATTTATGTGTAACAAAGTTTAGCAATAAGTAGCAGGCAGCTACGAAGAATATTCAAAATTAATATATAGACACATACATACAGTATGTACAGTATATAGCTCTTACATGTGGTTAAAGACCGGTTATATATACAGTATATATATATACAGTGTATATATATATATATATATGTGTGTGTTTATATGTGTATATATGATAATATAATATTTGTATGTCTTTAGCTATATGTATTATGTGTATATATTTATATTAATATATTAATTAATTACTACATTATTCCCCTTCCCACACACACACACACATATACACACCGCCGTGGAAAAACTTCGGACACCCCTCTCTTGCATCGTGCTGCAGCCGAGTCAGAGACAACTGATCACACTCCCCCATCCTCCCACATGTCTTTAGTCTCACGTCTCCTTCTCTTCACCCCTCCCCACCCCACAGCCACTGTCCTTAAATAGGACGACCCGCAGGAAGGAGCAGAAGAGGAACGTGTCCACTGACAGGTAGTGTACACCGCTATGACTGCAACACTTCTGCTGCTGCCGCTGCTGCTGCTGTTGCCGCTGTTCGCCGCCTCTGCCGCTGGAGCACCGCCGCCCGCAGCCACAGTGAGAGAGTATTTTGTAGCAGCTGTGGAAATCGGCTGGGATTATTCTCACCTGGAGGAGGATGCTGACCCGCCGTCTGACCAGAGGTAAGTGTTTGATGAATGACTGGCTGTCCACGAGAGGATTTAATCTGTCACTCAAATTTTCGTTCAACTACATAGTTATAAAAATTAATATATAACGGGGACAAAGGCAAAGTAGAACGTACTCTAAGTTACAGAGTTTCTCTTTATCTTCAAAAACTGAGGAAGAAACTGAGAAAGGGTCAAGTTTTTGTTGTCATTTCATTGTCTACACTTTTAAAACTTAAAACAAATTAAGTGTGAGATTTGACAAGAGTGAAATGTGAATGAGTTTTATTAACTGTACTTATATTCTTTAATAGGGCTTATACTATGTATTTATTTAATTATCCCCTATACTATACCGATCTGTTTGACTTTTTACATTTAGAACTGACGATTAGTGTGTGGTCTTACGTTCCTCAGAGACAGATAGATTAATGAGTTAAATCAAGTACAGAGAGAACAAATGTCCAGCAGATCTAGAAACTTTGAGACTGATTTTTCACCAATTTGACACTTATTTTTCACTTTATTTTTTCTTGGAGATGGAAATCTAAAGATGTCAAACAAAAGTACATCAAGGCAGTGTACCGGGAGTACACAGATTCTACATACACCGTGCCCAGGCCAAGACCAGCATGGACAGGTAAGTCTGCTGTGATGATACTTAGAGCCTGAATGAAGCGTGTTGAGAAGCATTAAGGTCACAGTGAGAAAGAAATGAAAATACAATGCAAAGGTTAAAGCCTTAGACCTTATGTCGTAAGTGTACGAGAAATAAAGAAATGTATTAGTATAAAAACATAAGTTTGCCAAATTAAAGTCGTAACATTACGAGAGAAAAGTCTCGTTGTATTTTGTTTTGAATAAAAGTTTTGGTTTTTTGTTTCTTAAATGCTGTTTTCTGGCTGTAGGTATTCAGGGTCCGGTGATAGTGGCCCAGGCTGGAGACAGGGTGTTGGTCCATTTCAAAAACCTGGCCTCTCAGCCGTACAGTATCAGCCCTGTGGGCATCACCTACGGGAAACAGTCCGAAGGTAACATGAAGTTAATGAGCATGAACGTTTAGTCCTCGTAACATTACAAACTGTTCCCCAGTCAGCAAGACCATGCTCTCTGTGGTTATAATGTGAATTAATTATGTGACTCAGCTTATTGACTCATATTAAGATTGTTAAGGTGAAGTCCTTGTTTAACTGAATGTAAAATAGAGGGGGGATTCAGGGAAATCTTGGCCCAAATAAACAGTATTGAATTAAATAATTCACTCCACCTTATTCTTTGGAAATGGCAGCGGCCAACGGTTATCTTTATCTTCTCTGTGCAGATCTCATGAGTCATGTCAACCAAACTGCCAGTGGTTACAGTAGAAGTTGAATTTGTGCTAGTACTAGAGTGTACATATATCTAGGATCAATCCAAGTGATGCAGGAACACATACGGTCATAACTGGTGGGTAAACCCGTAGATGTAAATCCTTCCCACAGCAGACACTGGCTCTGATCCTAATGCTGCTCTAGAACCTGAGCACTCACTTCCTGTCTTTCCAGGGTCAGGGTCTTTCCTGGTCACTAGATATAATCTTGTAATGCGGTAAGTTACAGCCTTAATTGGTTGTCACAACCAGCAGGAAAAGGCTAAATTAAGCAAAATGAATCAGATTTAATTTTCTTAATGAGGGCAGCTGTGTCGAAGGCCCCGTCACAAATTCTCGTAGGTCCTTTTTTGGCAGTGTTTGCCAACCTTCTTTGAGTCACAGCATGTCATTTACATTTGAAAAACCCCACGGCACGGCACCAAACAAAAGGTCCCAAAAAGTACAAAGAGTATAATGAAATAATAATTATCTTCTATTTTTTAGCTTTCATTTTCCTTCTAATTATTGAACCCAGGCCTAGTTGAACACAACCTTTATGAACTTGCAAAATTTAAAAACAAATTATTGTATAGTTATCAGATTTGTACTATTGGTTTTAGCATTTGTTAGACATTTTCAACCTTTGGAAATGCTTATGAAATGAATTTGTCAAATCTTCATTAATTCCTTCCTCTTTAATCACTTCCTCCTCAGATTGACTCAAACACTTTGTATTTTTTCCCTCTCCAGGAGCCGGCTATGATGACTCCACAGCTGGTCAGGAGAAGGATGATGATGCTGTATCTCCAGGAGGTTATTACGAGTACGTGTGGGACATCAATCCTAAAGACGGGCCCACCAGCAGTGATCCAGAATGCCTCACTTACTCCTACTCCTCCCAGGTAGACACAGTCCGAGATGTCAACTCGGGACTCATTGGTGCCTTGCTCATCTGCAAATCAAGTTAGTAATCTGCTTTTTGAATTCAAGATTTGCCACACTACTGATTCAAAAACAGGATGAACAAAGTCTCTTTGTATATATATATGTATTTTTTTTTTTTTCAGGTGCCTTCACAGACGAAGGCGAGAGAAAAAAACAGGCATTCGTACTGCTGTTTGCAGTGTTCGATGAGACCAAGAGCTGGTATGGAGAGGTGGGAGACAGGATGAGCCGGGAAAGGTTTAAGAGGACCAGCGGAAGAAAGGAATACCACACCATCAATGGATATGTTAACTCTACACTGCCTGGTAATGAACCACAGTGAAAGTGTTGGTCAAACTTAAGAATATTGTCTTACCACCACCTCCCTCCACCATCTTTGTCTTTCTCTGTGTGTGTGTAGGTCTGACAATGTGCGCAACCCGCAATTATGTGTCGTTGCATCTGATTGGAGTGGGAACAGCTCCAGAAATTCACTCCATTAAGTTCCAGGATCATACTTTGAAGGTAACAGAACTCTACATATCTGTCTGAGCCTTAGAAAATCATCATTTTCAATTAAGAAACAACATGACACTATGCATGGGACTCACTCAAAATGGCTGTGTGATCCATTTGTGGATCCCGACCCACTGTTTGAGAAACAACGATCTAACGTCTATGTTGCTTATTTGTCATTTGATGCCTGTTGTATGCTGACTGTAATGTGATTTTTTTTTCTTATACTAAGGTGTTAAATCATCGTAAAATCACCATGGAGGTGACACCCATGACCTTCACTACAGCAGAACTGAGACCTGTGTCTACTGGGCGATTTCTTATCAGCTGTCAGATCCATGCACATCGTACAGGTAATTTGCCCTGATTTTTTTTTTAAAAATATATGAATACATATACATGATTTGGTTGTGATTTTGCCCCACTGCTGCTCCCAGATGGAATGAACGCCTTCTTCACAGTGAAGACATGCTCCGAGGCTTTGGCTCGAGCGCAGCCAAAGGACCAACGTAAAGTGAAACAAAATGACTACGACGACTACAGTGACAACGACAGCGCAGAAAACTATGAGAGTGCGTTTAACACCATTAGCTTTCAGCACAATAAGCCTAAAGTTCAAGTAAGGGCCAGCAGAGGTCAGGAGTACAAAACCTGGAAGCATTTTATTGCAGCTGAAGAAGTCACCTGGGACTACGCCCCTCATCTTAAACCCACACACAGGTAAAGGCAGGAGAGATGAAGAATCAAAAACTGACTAAATGTGATGGAAACCAACTGACTTCTTATCTCATTGTTTATTTATGTTGCATCAGTGAGTTGACCTCTGGATATTTGCCCTCCTCCCCTCATCACCTGGGCTACAAGTACAAAAAAGTGGTGTATGTTGAATACACAGACTCATCTTTCACTGTGAGGAAAAGTTCTGACACGACGTTCTTTGGTCCACAGCTGAAAGGAAAGGTCAATGATCAGTTCCAGGTATGTAGTTCCAGTTTTAATGTATAAAACACACAATTACTGCAACACTACTAAGAGCTTTGATGAAGGAAATATTTACAAATGTATTTGTACTTAATTTGCTTCCAAATGTGTTGTCAGATCACTTTCAAAAACATGGCCAGTCGACCCTACAACATCTACCCCAATGGTCTCACCAGGATCAGTCCACTTCAAAGAACCTCAAATGGTAAACTCCAATCACCATTATCAATTAACACAAAACATCACACAGTTTCCCGTGTTAATTTTCTGTTATTGCACAGATGCAGAGAAAGACTTGCGCTCCATGGGTATTCCCCCCAACGGGACGTTTGAGTACCTTTGGAAGCTAACAACAGACGACGGACCCCTGGAGGGAGACCCCCAGTGTCTGACCCAGCTGTACCAGAGCACCGTCTCACCAGAGAGGGACTTGATATCAGGGCTGGTGGGAACACTGCTCATCTGCAAGTACGAGGCCATCAACAGGAAAGGTCAACTGGTGAGGAGAAGGAACTCAGCTTGGCCCAATTTTCTAAAAGATGTAACAAATGATATACATATATATGTATATTCTGTATTATATGAAACTGATTTCCTCTAATGTTTTTCTGCAGTTGGCCCCAGATAAAGAGTGGACTTTAATGTTTGCTGTGTTTGACGAGAACAAAAGTTGGTACTTTAATGAAAGCATGCAGAAGTCCAGTCGGGACTCCTCCAGCCTCTCTGACTCTGAGTTCTACAGCTCTAACATCATCTACAGTGAGTTCAATGAAAAGTGAAGGACTGATCATGTGGCGACGGTCAGACGGGAGTATCAGCACTAGTTTTAATTCCTCTTTTCTTTAGGTGTGAATGGAATCATGTTCAGTGGACGTCAGTTTGTGATGTGTCAGTCTGATGTCACCTACTGGCATGTGGCCAACGTGGGAACCCAGAGTGACTTCCTGTCTGTGTATTTTACGGGAAACCTCTTTGAATCCCAAGGCCTGTACCAGTCAGTCCTCACTCTGTTTCCAATGACCGGAGCAACAATTCCTATGGAGACCGAACTGTTAGGTAATTTCGTGACACACAAAACCGAATCCCATGTCTGAGTTTAGGTGGTTAGAGTTAAAGTCTCACCAGAGTCACATGAACACAGATTAGAGCTGTAGTAGCTATGGTCTTGAGACAGATTTAAAATTGAAAGCACCATGAGTGACAACATCTGGGACATTTCTGATGTAAGTCAGTTTTAAATGATGAAAAACAGGACCACACACGCACTCACACACTGGTGACCACATACACACTGTTCTTGTTTAGTAATGCCATTAGTAATAACGTATTAATCTTTAAACTCTACTAAATCGCTTCACACTTCATTCAACAGAGGTTAGTACTGTCTGACTTTAATGTTTAATATCATCTGCAGTGTATGACAATCCAAAGTGTGGTTTGTGGGCTCTAAGCAAATCTTATGTGGTAACAACTGACATTTCTTAAATAGAGCTTTTCATGTAGAATGAAAACATTCTCATGTTCTCACCTGTGAAAAATATTCTTAAAGTCAACAATTTTTGGTTACATTTTTAGCGTTAAGCTAATTTGTAGCTTTTAAAAATCTTTTTAAAAATCTTGTCTAGCCTAGCTTCAGCTACCATATTTAAGACCACAAACTACGCTACTATCTCCAGCTGTCCAAACACTTTTTATTTTTAAATAATTTTCTCATGAAGTTTTTTCCTTATTCATTTTAGGTAAGTTGTAAGTTGTTTTTTTTATGGTTAGCTTAATCTTTTTTTGCTAACCTTTAGCTGTTTGGGCTATCTTCTCATTTTTGGCATCTTTTGTGCTAATTTAGACACCACATTTTACTGTGTTTTTTATACATTCACACAAGACAAAAACATGTTCCTCTTCTCACAGGTGAGTGGGAGATCAGTGCCTTTGACAGCAACCTCAAGAACCGTGGGATGAGCATCTTTTACACCGTGCGTCCCTGTGACACCGGGCATTTTGGGTTAGTTGATAGGGATGATGATGATGATGATTACATACCTGAATACAGCGATCTGATTGAGCTACAGCCCAGAGGCACCAGACCTCAAAATCATACTGTTTTAGTGCGGGTGTGCAAGAAAGTCCAAGAAAGTCTTAATGACACTCAGACCACTGGTAATAAAACTGTGTGTCACTTGAGGAGAGTCCCCGTGACACCAAAGAAGTCGAATAATGTGACGGAGGAAGAGATTCCTGAAGACGTCCTGGAGGAGTTGGAGAAAAATTGGAATGGGACATTGAGCCAGAATAGTGATGCCGGAGGAAAGACAAGTGTCAGAAAGAGTCGACAGGCGGAGAGGAATTGGACTGACGGAGACGACAGCTCCGGGGCCTCAGAGGAGGACGCCATTGGGATACACATCAGTGGAGAGTACATGGAAAACAAGACTAACACTGTAGTGGAGGTGAAGTCTGTGGAGAGAATTGAAATACAACGTGAAAAGTCCAAGTCCAAGGCGGATGAAGTGTCAGAAGAAGACAACGAGATCCTGGTGAACAGTGATCCACTCTGGAAACTCTTACCTTTGGAGCCAGGAATAATTAAGAAAATAGAGGAAACTGTTTTGAGAAACGACATCCAGGTTCATCCTGAACCACACACTGTGCTGAGCTTGGACAAAAACAACACAGCTGAGAACAACAACACATCACAGATTGACTTGTCTCTAGATGAATATGATTACGACTACAGCGATCAGGTACCGTGTCTGTCTGCAGTAAGTTTGCAAGTGAAATGCCAGATGTTATTTCATCTCACCTGTAGCACTCTTTGAATTTCTTTTAGATGAACAACACGTCCGATGCATATTACACAGGTTATGTGGACCCTCGTTCTGGCGGGAGCAGCTTTCGCACTTATTATATTGCAGCAGAGGAAATCACGTGGGATTATGGCATCAGTAAACCTCATCAGCTCATTAACAACAGGTCAGAGTTAATGTTACATTTTGTCACGTTTTATTATAAATAATAAATCAAAAGTTTTGCAAAAATGTTAACATAAAAATCCTTACAGAGAGATGCGCCGAGGAATGAGAAAGTTCCTGCCAGAATATAAGAAAGTCGTGTTCAAAGCCTACACAGGTGAGGACTTCCTACATCCTGTAGACAGAGGAGAGCTGGAGGAACATCTTGGAATCATGGGACCTTTCATCAGAGCTGAGATCCATGACCTTGTTAATGTAAGTATCTAAAATAGAATAATCTATTATGTACAATATAGGTAAATGAGACTTTCCTAATTGTTATTAATTGTTACCCTTCTAATATTTCTCTTCTTTGTCACATTTAAGGTAATTTTCAAAAACAAGGCGTCCAGACCGTACTCATTTCATCTCCAGGGAGTGTATGACCGCAGCCAGGGAGCTGGTTTTGCTCAAAGCCACTCTTCCGCCGCACCACCGGGGGTCCCAGGAGAGCCTGTTGCTCCTGGAGAGGTACGGACCTACAACTGGAGAGTAACCAAGAAACAAGGACCCACCAACACTGAATTTGACTGCAAGACAGGGGCCTATTATTCTACTGTTGACAAGGTCAGCATGAGGGTGCATGTGTCAACACTATATTTCACAGCTCTCAACACAAGACCGACATTTCGGCTTTTGACCGTTCACTTTCTTTCAATAATTCGATGGAATGCAGAAGAGTAACGCTAATATGCTTCTGTATTCAGGAGAAAGACCTTCACTCGGGTCTGATCGGTCCACTGGTGATCTGTAAACCTGGGACCCTGCAGACTCGCCGGAACATTCAACCAAACATCCAGGAGTTTGCTCTGCTCTTCCACACTTTTGATGAGACTAAGAGCTGGTACCTACAAGAGAATCTGAAGCAGCAGTGTGTTCCACCCTGTCAGGCCAACACTGAGGACTCCTGGTACCACACCAGCAACAAGTTTGCAGGTGGAGCTAATAAAGTAGATGTGGGTGTAATACTCTAGGTAGCCTGGTCCTCTGTTCCCTCAGCAACAATGTCAATGTTTTTAATCCCATTTAGCAATCAACGGCTACGTGGCGGAGACACTCCCTGGTCTGTTGGTGGCCCAGCACCAGCAGACCAGATGGCACCTGTTGAACGTGGGAGGAGATGAAGAGTATCATGCCGTGCACTTCCATGGTTTGCCTTTCACTGTTAAAACTGACCTGGAACATCGCATGGGCGTCTACAACCTCTTCCCTGGTACAGTACATGCAAATACATGTATTCTCCGCCCGTTACACGTACATACTTCTACCATACGTGATTGGACTACATCTGTTTGCACAGTATTTACAGGATTATAGTAACCTGATTCCTCCTGTGTGTTATTATTGCCTGTTTTTTCCAGGAGTGTTTGGCACAGTGGAGATGAGCCCTCCCACAGTTGGCACATGGCTGGTGGAATGTACCTTAGGAGACTACCAGATGGCTGGCATGAGGGCCAAACTACTGGTGTACAACCCACGTGGGTATCTGTGTTATATATTTATGTAAAACTGACAGTAGTTGCTGGACATAAATCTGCTTCTCAGGGAATTTACCTAGTAAAATCCCTGACCATCCTCCTTTGATGGATGCTCCTTTTACACCTAAAATTAATGTTCAGGCATTTTATTAGTTTTCCTGCTAATTCAGATGAGTATTTTTGATGAGTTTTAACCGTCTTTTTTTTAATTTTATATTTATCCTGATTAAAAATGCAGTCTAGATTGTTAGTGATCAATGAAACATTTTCTTTTGCTTTTTGCAGGTTATCTGTTCAGTAAATGTTCATGAAGTTTCAGTTCGATTTTTAGACCAAGATTTTTAGGAGCTGAGTTTTGTTTTAGTCAAAAGGAATTCCCTCTGTTAGATGTTGTTGAGTCAGTGGGTCCGGCAATGTAAGTGTCTATTTTCAGTCGTATTCACTTTTCTATACAGAGTGAGTAAAATTTACTCACTCTGTATCAAATGTACTCAGTCTGTGCAGTTTTATATTTCAGCTCTGCTCAGAGAGTCAGAGACTCTGCATGCTGACATAATATAACCAACTATGTGTTTGCGGCAGTATGAGTAATTTGGCAGGGGACTACCTAAGTTTTCCACTTTCTCAGTAAACTGTTAGGGTTTCACTTTGTCATATGTTCTCCGGTTTCCTGTCACATCACATAGTACAAAAAGCATGTGGAATTTATGAGTCTGCAAAAACTACTACTGTAGTACTACTGTTCGAAACTGTGTTTAATAGTATGACTGACCAATGCCGTAGCTCTAAGTTATATCATAGGATTATACTTAGAGAACTCCCCCACCCCACATTTTGGGTCATCATTGTGTCGTGAAACTAAAATCATCATCTGCAGTTTTGCTATAGTGTCGTTCTCTGCTCTACATTATTAAAAACATAATTGAGTATTTTGTCTTTTACGTTTTTTTTTTATCTCTATTTGTTTGTTTGATTGTTTTTTGGCGTCCAGGATGTGTCCTGCCACTGGGGATGAAATCAGGACGGATTGGGGATTCACAGATTTCAGCATCAGACTACATTGGTAAAACTCTATTTTTTTTTTCTTGTCAGTATTTGTAGGTGACAGTACAGTACATTGAAATTTTCTTTTAAAATCATCAATGTGTTTACTTAAATGTTTGTGTCTAGATAACTGGAAGCCCAACCTGGCCAGACTGGATCAGACAGGTTTTATCAATGCCTGGATGGGTAAAAACAACAAGTCGTGGTTGCAGGTTTGACATGTTCAGACTATACATATGTGTGTGTGTGCCACAGTATCATTTTTGTTATTATTGCAATTTATAAATGAGCAACTAATTTTTAGGTGGACCTCAAGAAGCCCACTGTGATCCATGGCGTGCAGACACAGGGAGTCAGGTCAAAGTTAAGGGATCACTACATCACATTCTTCACTGTGGCCTACAGTCTGGACCAAGAGAGGTGGACGACATACAGAGGAAACAGCACTGTGCTGCACAAAGTAAGACGAGTGCTGTGACACAACAGCTGGCAAAGATAAATATTTGTCCATGATAAAATGTCAAATCAGAGCAAATTCATTTATATAACATTTTTTTTGTAGGCTGAGTCTAGAAAAATACATCACTGTACCTGTATATTTAACTCATAAACAAGGTCATTCAAACTTTGAATTGTTTAACACCCCCTGCAGGAAAGAAGGGGAAGCATCATGTTTAATGTGTTTACTGGCATCTTTTCCATTCATCTTACTTTGTATGAATGTGTTGTGTTTCAGAGATTTCGTGGGAACTTGGACAGTTCCAGGGTGACACCAAACTCCTTCTCTCCACCAATTGTGGCTCGCTACATCAGGATTCAGCCTATCGGCTTTGTGCAGAAGCCTGCTCTGCGACTGGAGCTGCTGGGCTGCGATCTCAACAGTGAGTTCCACCAGTCAGAGACATAATTTAGCCATGTAGATTTGTAGAATTTTGAAGAAAGATCTGGTATGGATCTAACAGTGGATCTGTATTTGACCAGGCTGCTCACTCCCTCTGGGGCTCCAGAAGAAGACCATACTTGACGGCAACATCATTGCCTCCTCGTTTTATAGCTCTTTGATGAGTAAGTGGAACCCCTACCTGGCCCGGCTCCATCAGGAGGGCAGAACAAACGCCTGGAGGCCAGCGGTAAAGGAAACTTTGACATGCATTCACACAGATGTTGTACTTATTTTTTTATTATCATTTTTTGCAATTTTTTTTAATTTATTATGCAAGTAGAAATGTTTAGTATCCTCTTCCTCTGCTCACCTGGCATTGGTTTGTCACTATGTCAAATATGATATGATGAATATGACTTTTACACAGTGAAAACAAGAGAGCTAATATAGCAGAAAGTAAAAAAAAAAGTTTTTATTTATTTATTTCTAGGTCTTAGTTTGTGATATTTAACCCAGTAGTTGCCCATTTCTCCATTTTTATGATCTTGTAAATTTAACACTTTCTTGCAGTTGAGATTTGTTCAGTTGGTGTTAAAAATCAGACCAAAAACAGGAAGCAGTTTCTGTGATTCACTGCTGGAGTCAAACACTGGTCATTTGATTGTATTGTACATGTATACAGTAGTCAGTCTTAAATGTATTTCCAATAATTATACAAGAAAAAAAGAAAAGTTTCTGTGAAGTTTTTCAGAAGACACAGTCATGTAGGGTCAGTAACTTACGTCTGTTACTACAAGTTATATTTTTCTGTAAAATTTAAAATGCTGATACTCCTTTCTTTTTCTTTTTTGAAGTATGACAACCCACACGAGTGGCTGCAGGTGGACTTGGGTAGAGTAAAACGCATCACAGGGGTCATCGTCCAAGGTGCAAGCTCGCTGATGACCCAAATGATGGTGACGGAGTTCGCTGTCAGTGTCAGTCACAATAAACTGTACTGGAGTACAGTGTTAGAGGACAGCTCACAGAATGAACAGGTAGAACTGGAGTTTGTTTTGTTTTTGTTTGTTTTGTCTTCTATATTTCTGTAAATTCTTGTCTAAAGGTTTTGTTATAACTCTTTTTTTTTTGGTTTGGTGATGTTTTAATCTTATTTCTATTTATTTTATTAATCCTGTTTTTCTTCTTGTTCTGCTTGTATTTTTAATTCCGATCATCAGATCTTCAAAGGAAATGAAGATCCAGATGAGGAAGCGCTCACAACATTCAACCCGCCCTTGTTTGGCCGTTACCTTCGCATCCATCCACGGGGCTGGATCAACCACATCGCCCTGCGGCTGGAGATCCTGGGCTGCGACACCCAACAGATCACGTGAAACCAGCCAGGATGCTGCAATATTTTAGCGGCTGTGTGTGTTATAATAATTAGTTAAATTATTACTGTATGTAGCCCTATTGCTATTACCACAAAGTTGTTTACATTTTCCCCTTTTTATTCACTTGGCATTTTCTTACAATTTTAAAAACTGAATGTAGCTGTATGAGGTCACATTATTGTATGAATGTAATACTTCTGATGAAGATGAACACTGATAAGCTGTGCAAACAGTAGAAACCTTTGTGAAATTTAGGCTTGTAAATAGATTCATTGAAATATTTAAATTCTTTTTTCTTTTCTTTTTTGCATTAAAGTTTATTTAACCTACGGTTAAAAATCACATTTATTCCACATCTCTGAACTCCAACATGTTCCTTTATAACCTTATAAACTAAAAGTAAGACTTGTCAGCTCCAAACAATAGCCTCAAGATAAATCACACAGTACTTGATATGAAACTTCCTCTCTCATTATTTCCTTCCTCCGTTATCTCTGTTCTTTCTTCGGTCCACTGCTCTGCAGGGCAACATGTCCCTAATTTGTTATTCTGGCTTATCCACCTCCAGCAGGTCCTCCTGGTAGAAACAATGATCAACATAACTCCAACATTCTTTCGCTATCAAGAAAAAAAAAAGATTAAAAGAAATGGCGTTTCGGAAAGGAAAAATAAAATCAAAATGTTTCTCCCAAGTGTTTTTGTAAAGGCGGTGTGTGCATGTGTTTATAGGACCAATCAACCTCTCTCACCTCATTATCAGCGGGAGAAGTTTCCAGACTTTGCTGTGTGTTTCGTTTGGAGAACGCGGTAATACAGGACGGGAAGTGTTGGCAGAGACGAGGCGACATCACATTCTGGCTGCCTGTCACCTTTTTTTATCTCTTTGGAAACAGTTACTTACTGCTTTATGTCACGACAGCGTAACACGGCAACTATGTTCACTTGTAGTGGAATAACTGAGAGCTGGGAGAGTGAAGAAGGAAGTGACATCACCACATACAGGAGACCGGGTGAGAAAGCTACTGACTAAACACCAGGGATAAAACTCCACTGTGGACTCTGTCTGCTGAAAAAGTACAGTCCCACACAAATATGTAGATATCTGAGGAAAAACACCGCTGTGGCTAGTTAAGCTAAACGTAAAAGTAAGACGACGCCATGTACTGTTCAGGACTATATTGATGCTGTTGGTTTTAATATATAGTCGTAGATTATATGTGTATTATCAACATGTATCTGTGCTTTTTAAAAGAGTTTTATACTCTTCATTGAGAAGGTGTTGCAGACATTGTATCTTTCCTGGTTTTGTCATTTGGCTGAGTCTTTCTTCAGAGATTGCTGCACAAAATTAGTCACATATATGGAAATAGGAATGAGACATTCACAGAATTATATTTGGACATTGATGCTTACTTCCCTTAACTGTGTTTCCAACATCCCTTTAACATAGTGAACTACAGTTAATAGTTTTTTATTTGAGATTTGTACATTCACTGGCACATGGCTCAGTGGTAACTAATGATAGTTTGGCATTTTCTCTCTATGTGTACTTGTTCTGTACTCCGTGTTCTCAGGTTTCCTCCCACAGTCCACAAACCTCCTCAAAAGTTCCTTTTGGCCCTTTGATTGACCATAGATATGAATGTGAGTGTGAATGTCCAGGATACACAGTGACCTAGGATGAACTAGGATGAACCAGAGACAGTCAGTCCACACCTAAAACCAATAAATGTGATAATGACTAACTCTGTATGAGGTTTAGCTGAGGTTACAACTCCACATCAGTGGGAGGTGAAGATTATCCAGGAAGTGGGAGATGACATCAAGAATGAAAGCACAATGGACATTAATGACAACTGGTCAGAGTGGCTTCAGACTGGCCTGTGACATCATTACTTATTGGACACTGTTTGCTCCTTCTGTTAAGGACAAATACATGTGTTCTTAATGATATTTTTCTTTCACAAAAATGTATCACAGTTTAAATAAAACTTTAAACGCAAGTCTTTAGAAACCATGTTAGTGTTAGGTGATTGTAGTGATGTGTCTCGCAGGACACAGGTGTGTGTGTGTGTGTAGTGATGTCTCCACATGGACGGCTTTTTACTGGACGGTTGTTGTTGTTCTTGTTGTTTCCAGTCTTTGCAGTTAGTGACTCTTGAGCTCTTGTTCCACAGTAAAGGACATTGTGTTTTAGTTCTGAAGAACCCAAGCTTTTGGTTTATGTTCCAAAAGGCCAGTTAGCAAACAAAAAACAAAAAAAATTACATAATTTTGAGCATGGTAGATGTGAAATTATGATTTTGACAGGTAGGATCAAATTACAGGTAAGGTATTAGAATGCTTTGCTCAAAGTCAACAAAGAATGTATTTAATGGAAAAACAATACATTTCACTTAAGTGACCAAATTTCTCTTGTTCACTGTTACTCTAACACGGTCCTTCTTTTCATTGTTTTGAGTCACTGTAGCCGCAGCTTTGTACTTCCTGTATAGTCAAATTTCAAAATGTTGCCACAGGTTTCGGAAAGAGTCAACTGCCCCTTTGTTTAATATGTTTCTCTTTCAAAGAAACAACCATTTACAACAAAACCACAAAATGCCCTTGGTTTAACACTTGCAAAATTTAGAAACCCATCAGATGTGAAATACAGCAGAAAATGTAATCCCAAGAAAAACTTTCACAACCTGTTCACATGTGATTACAGAGTAAAGAACATTATTTCTGCATTGACAATTCTGAAAAAAGGGATTAAAAAAATAATTAGGAAAACGGTGTGACGCAGCAGGAAACAGGGCCATGGTTTTATCACCAACTCTAATCATCACTTCCTGTCCTGGTCCAAGACCCAGAGAAAAGTTCTGGGCTCCATAATTCAAGATAAAAATAATCAAGACAGTCTTTATTTACTTTTAAAAAAAAATACTTTACTATAGAATACACCGGAGCAAAATACATACTCCACTATACTTACCTTAAAAATATATTTTTTCAGAGATTATTTATTTGTTGTCCTAATTTACTTTAATAATATTTGCGATTTACTCCAATTGTATGTCTGTAAATTTAAATCAGAAAATACGGACAGGGTAGCTTCCTTATCACCATTTAAAAGCAAATATTTTCTTTCTGTAACAAATATACGAGTAAAACAAATTGGTTAAACCAAAGATTGGTGAAAGAATGACATCTACTGGACATTTTAAGGTGTTGCAATTTTAGATGCGTCCGTTTTTATCGTACTGTATATAGAGCAGCGTATGGTTATTTCTTTTTTAATTTCATATTTGAATTATTTCTTAAACACTACAATGTGCTGCAGTTGCTGAAATGTAAAACTGTAAAAGTTTTTGGGCTTATTTTAAAATACTAATACTAATATATTCTTTTGATAATACTTATTTTCTTATTTTTAAAGAGGCATATGTCTCTCTTGAATGTCATTATAAGCAGTTAGGTCCTCATAAACACATTATGGAAATGTGTCTCCTCTTCTGACCAGTTAGATGGAGACAGTGCTGCCAAACATAATGATTTCTCTTTCACCTGTTAATAATCAATCTCCATTGTGTTCATGCTTATTTGTCAAAGACTGCCTTCGGCTCAGAGCCAGGCCAAACAAGTGACTTGTTCTTTTTCCCTGTCACACGTAATTGTTCACTGTGTGTGTGTATGTGTGTGTGCATGAGCAGCTCTAGTGCTTGGGAGCGATTAGGGTAAGTGTGATGTAATAATTTGCATCAGTGGCTGCCTGGCTGCGGCCAGACCCTGATGTGAAACCAGGAAATAAGGGAGTCAGAGAAGGACTTGAGGTCTGAAGAAACAAACTTATGTTGCTGTGGTGATAAGAAGAGCAGTCATTTGAAAAGTCATTCAGCGTGTCCCTGAACAACATCGCAGGTTTTTGTTTTGAACGACTGTGTCCGTGCTTTTAAGGGTAATCATAATATAATTGTGTCTAAAAGCCCACCAGTGACTGATGTGAACACTGAGCAGTTCATGCTGGATAATCATGGGGAAAAAATGTAAAAAGCTGTTGGCCATGACGATGATAATAGTTTGATTGTTACATCTTTATTTGTGTTTATTAGAAAAATGTTTCAAAATTAATTTGACAGAAAAACAAACAACAAAAGAAAACACAGGTGAAGTTATATTTTTTAGCAGCAAGACTCCTAACAGATATGGTGAAGCCAATGGCTTTTTATTACAGTTTTTTAATAGAGAAAGTTAATGTTTGTGGAGGGTTAATATAAAAAAGAGAGGCTGTTAGGGCAGTTGGCATTAGCAGAGTCCTGCACAGATATAATGTGAGGCTGGCATAATTGTGGTTTTATCATCTGCAAAAGACGATGCATGTTTTTTTTTAACACAGTGCCTACAGTCAAGATATACTGAAAGATAATGTTTATATCACCCTGTAAATCATGAATGGTTCCCAGAGCAGCACACAAAGTAATGTATGTGATGCCACTGTAGCCAAGTACTGTAAAAATGATACTTCACCTTAAAGATAAGTGAGAAAACAGTACTGGAAAAACAGAGCACTGAGGAAAATTTAGAATGGCTTTTGGCAAATGTCATCTCTTCATATACTGTATACTGTATATAGACGTTGAGCCATCACATGCTGTTTGTGTGGTTTTAAAGCACAGCATTTCACAGGGTGTAGATGGCACAAAGAGGAACAACAACAAGCCTCAGTACTGCAGTGCTTTAAGGTAGCAAGCAGAGCTTGAAAGCAAGAGTATTATGGACATCATGGCAAAGTCAAGATGAAAAGTTTAATCAACTAATGGTAAAGAACAGCGCTTTCCAACGTGTGAATGTTTGCCTACAAGTGGTCCTTTGAGGTACTGCAGGGGGGAATAACCAAAATTGCATTGCTTTGGTTCACTAAATATATAGATAGAGACATATACAATATTAATTTTTTAAGGTAATTTACTGGCCACTGAGCCCTAACCTTTTACACTTTCTTTATCTAATGACTAAAATGTTCAGGCACATTTCCGTCTTGACTTGTAAAGCCAACATATTATGTTTTGTTAAAGAAAAATGCATATAATATGAAAAGATCAACATTTGTCAGCTAAGAAGTTGAACTCCATATGAAAATGTGGTTTAACTCTGTGTGTGCCCCTACGTAGCTTTGGGCTACATATCAAATTTCACAAATCTGTGAGCACCAGAAAAGCACCAAGAAAAAACAAATTTGGAGACAGTTGCACCATTTCTTTGATTGTCAGGAAATGCGTTTCTATAACCCTTGAATTATTAGGAAAAGAAAACACTTAGTACTGTTAGTAGTATACACAATGGTTAGGTAACATAGAGACTACACTTTAGGATACTAATACAGAGTCCAAGCATGTAGTCATCACTTATTTAGAGCATAAGGTTTAGATCAGAGAGATCAAAAATCAGATATGACTGTAACATTCTTCACACATTCTTCTCCTTCACATTGAGAAACAAATTACATACAAACTTAAACCTCACCTGTAGTCCTATATAAGAAATGGACATAGCCATCCACAAGTTGACTACAGTAGTGCTGAATGCAAATGTGGCTATATAAAAAATTGGTCTAATTTTCTTTAATCACTTCAGTAATTGTTTAATGGTCCTGATCATTATTTTTACATCCTCTCCTTTAGAACTCAATGTCTATTTTGTACATTATTATCCCATTTAGACGAAAACAGACAGTAAAGCACAGCCGTGTCAATGACTGATCTAATAGGAACCATCCAATCGGACTGTATTTAAGGCATTGATCACAACATTAAAATAAAAGGCTATGTGTATACTGTATATATGGCCTACCATTTGGACAAAGTCAACAGTTCTTATCCAGGTAGTTGCTGATCTATATCATGTAGAAGAATCAAACATTAAACAATACAACGGTAAATGCAAAATTTCCACACAAAAAAAAGGTATTAGGTATATGTGCAGTAATAGTAAACTACAACTCAGTTGGTTCTAACCAGAATCTGAGTGAGGCTAAAACAATGAAGACACCAATGAAAATACCAATGATTAATACCACAAAACACATGACAGTGAATGTAAAAAAAAAAAAATCATCAACTTTTTACCTAAAAGTCTTTTGTCAAACTTACACAAATTTATCAACAGGTAACTTGTAATGTAGAGTTTTAAGGCAGTTTTGTTAATAGGAAAATGTTTTTAACCATCACAATCATCTCTCCAAATAAGATGAAACAGGATGGATATTCTGAGCATGAAAATGTAGAAAAACAAAATTACATCCTTATCACAACATGTTTGCCAAAGCTCTCTTTACACTTTGTGTACTAGTTTCTGGGACTTTAGTGACATTGAGCTTTAGTTTAGCCAAACAAACTAGCACAATTTGTCAATAACATTATTTTTTTATTGGGGTTGTAACATGCTAACAAGCTAATGGGCTAACGTGCAGTTATATTGATACCTATATCAAAAATAAGTAAAACTGAACTTTAATTTTTACACTAAGATATCCAAATCATTTAATATAATACAATAAAACATCATGAACCATATTATAAAAGCCACAAAATATTTTCTATGGCTTTCTTTAAAGTAAGTGCTTAAAGTTTTGGGGTGAAAGAAATTGTACGAATTATTAGACGTCTAGTAAAGACTAATTTGTTCAAAGTCCACAGAATTTGTATGTTTCTGTGAAATAAGGGGAATTTCCTATTAGAAATATATTTAGAGTAATATCAGAAAAATTGGCTGTGGTGAGAACAGAGAACTATACAAGTAAGAACCAGTCCTAAGGAAAGAGGAAACAGAGTAAAAATAAAAACTGAGCAACTGAAAAAAAACAAAACAAACGAAAATGGTAAAAACAATCATGCACCAACTGTTGAATGATGAGACACAAACAGCGAAATTTGTGGTTTTGGACATGTAGAAAACAACAGCACACCCCAAAGAAATTAATGATAAATGTTAACATCCAACAAACTGCAGTTGATCCAATGATTACTGAGGTATTATTGTGTTTCCTGTTCAAAGCAGTTCCCATGTAGCTGTACTGCCTCTGACGCGCGCACACTGAGGCTTGTGCAGCTGTTAGGCCTTCAACACTGAAAGTTACTGTGTGCCGCGAATGGAATCTAGTCCAAAAAATTTGGTGCATCGAATAAAGGCGATTAAAAATGTATATCTGTAGTTGCACCCAAAATTTAGCTGGCTTTAAATAGTAAAAAAACATGTGTCACTGTATTCCTCACATGGATATTTACTTTAAAATAAATTGTTTAATATAACTACTCAGAACATCATACACTATTGGCTTCCCTCAAGTGGTATAAATGTTTTTGCAACTCCTGGTGAATTTTTAAATTAATAACATTAACTTTGATGTTGAAGTTTTCAGACCCCAATCTTTGGCTAAACTGCAATTATCAATTTCCAAATTAGATTTAGAATCACCAACACAAATTAATTGGCCTTCAAACAACTTTCTTGTTTTAATTTAAATGGTTTTATCTTGCTGCCAAACTACAGTTGTAAGTTTTTTGAGCAATTTTAAATTAATGTACCATTTTCTTTAGAGATGTGATCTATAAAAGAGAAGAAACACCAGCTAAACACCAGGTCGTTCCTACTCTTCAGCACAGGTTTTTACACAAACTGTCCATAACTGCAGCACCACATCTGTCCATTACAGATGATCGTTCGTTACTGTCCAAAATCAAAACCTGTAATTACAGAGTCCAGAGGTAAGTGGTCTGAATGATGATGAAACAGAGACTGTGATGATCTGTTTCTGCTAACACAGTGATCGAGGCCCATGTGTCCTGTCTAAACTACAGCAGCAAGTTAATTGTTTTTTTTTTGTTTGTTTGTTTCTTTATTTCTTTCCTGTGAGGTGGCCTCAGGGGGGATTAGGCCACTTGGCAGCTGTAATCTCAGTAGTCCCCCATAATCAACATTCTGTAACATTTTAGCCTCGTAACTGCTCCCATCATCTGCAGACAAATGCAGACAAACAAACATACAAAAGCTTTAAAAAAAGATCAAAATTCAAATTTTGTTTTGATGATGAGAATCTACAGTTAGTGGCGGTCGTTGATCTCCCATCAGCCTTTGGCTCTAGCCGTGATGCAGTCTGTGCATCTTCACCTCATACTAACACAGTGTGTGCGGATCAGTCTATCACCCTGCTAAAGATCGAAGGCAAATCGTAGAGTTAAATTCCTAAAAGAAAAGAAAAATTTGACTCATTCTTAGCAGACCTTTGTAGTCACTGGCCTGCTGTGAATTAAACCTACAACAAATATAAAAAGTTCAGAATTCGTGGAATTTGTATCAGTAAAAGGGTTGAGTTGTAGCGATACTTTTGTTAGTGGACCCTGGTTTATAATACAGCGACGGATAGTGAAGTGATTGCCTCAAATCATAAGGTCTTGTTTCATAAAATGCGACTGCAGGAAATGATGCAACGTTGCTTTTTTTCCCAACTGGATCAGTTCGCTTTTACAAGCAAAAAAAAGAAAAAGTTGTTTGGTCCACTAGAGTTCAATTCCACAACAGGCACTGTCAAAGGGGAGACTAACTCATGTGGATGTAATGACCTCCATAGTTCTTTTGATGTTTTTCACATTTATATCAACAATCAGGAGTATAATTCTCTTATCACAGCTGGCTCAGCAGAAAACAGTAGGACAAACCTGCATTGTGTTGACAAAAAACAGATGTATGAGGTACTACGTAAAGAAACTCAGATTTTATCCCTTAACTAGTTCTTATTTTGAAATTCCTCCAAATTGATATATGTGTAATCTTAAAAAAAGTATATTTATTTCAGTCAGTCATGTATTAACGTCTGCCAACGTCATCTGGCATCAGAAGTGACCCATGTGTCAGTTAAAATCATCATTATACCATTGGCTTCCTCTTTGAGGTAAAATATGTATGACTCCAGAGTCCATTCCTATTTGTGTGTTGTGCTTCTCTTTTTATCTTGAACTCATCCAACACAGGAAAGATTTTTGTCCTCTCTGTGGTGAGAGGGTTGTGGCTAGAGTAATCTTGAATTATCTCCATATGAAAATAACAAACAGACAAGGAGGGCTGGTAAGGGTTAATGGTCAGCAAACACAAGTCTGTGGTTGTGACCTCTTGGGTGAGGAGGAAGGGGAATTCTGAAGATGAGCAAAGGTGCTGGTGGCAGGAATCCCTAGGAAGAAACAGAGAAGTAAACATGGTGAGAAATATGTTGACCAGATGTTAATTAGTTAATTAGTTTGTGAAATGAATCGAATGAAATATGTCTGTAAAGATTCTCATTCATCAAGGTCATGTTATCCAAAGAGTTTAGTTGTACGCAACACTTCTTCTTGAATGGAACGAAACATCTTTCAAGCCCGAAAGATATTTCGTTCCATCCAAACATCTTTTAAGCTCCAAGTAGAAGCCTAGTTGCGTACAACTAAACTCTGGAGAATTCCATGGAAAACCTTAATGGATTTTAACACTTGGACATGACATACCATATCCAGTAATTCCCTCTGCAATACATTTTTTTTTATACATCAAATACAGTTGATACATGTGTTCTTTTGGGATAAGGTTTTGGCTTAACCAAAAGACCTGAGATTAAATTCTACCTCAAGGTCCAGCATGGGTCTCTAAGTGCGAGGCAGTAAGTTTGACTGACACAATTATCAGATGGAATGCAGGGAATCATAGACTAATAAATATTGCTGAGGAAAAGGGCTTTGAAAGCAAAGTTCTTAGTAATACTTGTGATATTCTTGACATGTTGAATTAGTTACAGATAAAACTAATGGTGAAACTAATGCATCTTTTTGCTGTTATATGTCTTTCTATTCCAGTAATTAACAAAAAAGACATATTTTGAAATGTTAAAATAATCTGGACTAACTGATACATTAAAACAATTAATCACAATATATCAATTACTCTTTAATAATCCGATTTTAAAAATTAAACATTGGAAAGCTGTAATATTTAAATATTTTGTGTGAGTGTTTGTAAAGCATTTAAACCTTTCTTCACTGCAACTCAGATGTGTGTCTCTACGTCACTGTAGCCTGGGAGGATTTCTCCATTGGTGCAGCTCTTGGGCTCCTGTGCTTTTTGGGCAGTGGGCAACATGTGAGCAGTGGTGGACGTCTCCTCTGCCGATGCTGCAGCCTCTCGCTGCTGGAGTCGTGAATGGACGAGAGGCACAAAAAATAGCACCACGGCTCCAACCATAGGAGGCACTCCAGCCAAGGAGAAGGCCACTGTGTAGTTTCCGAAATAATCACGTAGTAGACCTGGGGAAATGGTGGAAAGAGGATACGTGTCATTTCATTAACTTACCGTACTCTGTCAAAGCTCTAGATAGTTGTGATTAAATACAATAAAGTAGAAATACAGATTCTGATTATATTTTGCCAATTGGTGAAAACACTTTACACAAATAAGGGTTGTTCTGATGGTCAGTACTTTCATCTGAGTACTAACCAATCATCACTTCTTTAGGTTGGGTACTTGGACTTGAAGGCAGAGCTGTAAATACGCCAAGTTCTGTGTTAGAACTCAACTGAATCACAGTGAGAACACCAAGCCGAATAGGAGTGCATTAGTGACATATCATATCCGATGCTAATATCGTTCTATTCTTAAAATCTCCTTACAGTATGTCTTATTGTGACATTTCTTTCTTTTATCACCAGACTCCATTATGGCTGGTGAATAAAATCTTCATATTGGTAAAAATCATAACATGCTTGACATACTATATAGAAACCATGAAGGTGATAATAAAATACGTCAGGCTGATCAGTGATTGATTAGTAAATAGAATAAATTTGAGAGTAGAAGTTTGCTGACACCGTTCTATTTGTTTGTTTTTCTGTTTCTGGTTCCTGTTCCTACATACAGTGTGTGCTCAAAGAAACAACATTCACCATCAGCACTTACTGAGAAAGCAGGGTCAACAAGTTTATACCGCAGTGTGCATGAGTGCACTAAGAGGAATGTGTGCATGGACTGTAGGCTATTACGTGGCCATTCTTGCACATAATGTGTACACAGAACATACTGTACTGAACATCATTATGTGGATGTAGTTCTAATTATTGCTCTTAGCCTACATTTTTATACTTAATAAAGTACATTTTTGCAGTCAATACCACATTGACGTTTTGAATTAAAGATGAATGAAATCACATGAAACCCTTGTACTGTACATTATGTCTTCAAGTGTGCGCTGGCACAAATAGCGCAATTAGTGGTTGGACAGGCATTATACAGTGTAGTTAAATATATGGGCCTAGATTCTATTAAGTGAATTATCTGATGGTGGTTATTCATTTCAGGAACAACATAAGAGGGTACAAAGTAATTGGCTGTCTTTGTTGAGGTAAACAAACACATTTGCTGGCTGCCTGAAGGTCTCTGCTGCCAGCATGAGTCCAACATGTTCATGTTCTGTGTTTATGAGCAGATGTAATGTTATATTACCAGTGACATAATCATTTTTTGCAAATCAAATAACCATTTTCTATTTCAACTTTGGCCTTTAAAAAAAGACTTACATAAGTACACGTATAATGTCATTACTTGAACTGTAGCTTGAGTTCATGAGACAGAATTCTGAGAATTCTTTAACAGACAAATTCCCTGGAGGGAACTGGCTTTTGGTTGCGAGCCCAAAACCTCTTATTTAATTTACTTTACATATCCCTCCATCCATTTGTCTCAGATACTCCCTACATTCTTCTGCTCCTACTCTAACTGTTGTTTCTTGGGTAATTTCAATCATACCTCGTGTTAGTGACTGAAGCCAGATCACATACAGTACTGTGTAACTCGGTTGGATACAAAGTATCTTGAGTAAAAACACCGCATGGTGAATGTGACCCTCAGATCTAATGTATGACAGGGAAGAACCTCAACTAGAGGACAACATTTCCAGGACAACAAAATTAAAACTGTATGCTTCTTACCAGCGATAGGTGGACCAGCTGTCATGGGAAGAGCCATGAGGCCAAGAAGGTAGCCAATGGCCTGAGAGGCCTGCATGGGCCCAACCAGCTCAAAGGCTATAGGGGCCATCATGGTCAGGACGCAACCGTCGCACAGGCCTAGGAACACACAGACCACTGCCAGCCCCTCAAACATAGAGCACTGAGGAATCATTATGGACAACAAGCCCATAACCAAGAAGGAGGCCACCTGAAACAGACAATGGTAAGAACAACACTCGAAATACACTTAGAAGAATACATATTTGAAGGGTGGTCAACATTTGAACTACAGGAATATCAAGGAGGTTAAGCACATTTAACACAACAAAGCTGCACAGGGTGCTGAACAAATGAACTAATACCAAAATTTAACGTAAAGAATATTTTACCCTAACCAATGAGCACTAGTTTTCTCACCTGCATGTAGACCTTCTTAAGACTAGGGAGGAGGTCTCCAATTTTTCCAAAAGCAAGACGCCCCACACCAGATGAGGCTCCTATGCAGGTCAGGAGAACCCAGTCCTTGTCGGTGTCCTTGAACTGCTGCTTCACAAAGTTGATCTTGGAGGGAAAACATACATAGCACTGTGTGAGATTTGTCTGTTGTTTAACATAATGGGATCATGCTGCATAAATAACATTCAGATGAGATTACAAAGATGTTGCACAACCTGGGGCTGAATATTTCTCCTGTTTTTGTTCTCGTTGCCAAAGAAATCAATGAACTCTAGGAGTGGGAGTGTTGTTGGAGGAGTGGTAGATTTGTCCATTCCTCATCCAAAAGGCGTGGCTTTAAAAATAAAATGTCTTCGCCCACCAAACTTTAGAACAATTTGATAAGGTGACACAATGCATATAAGGTCAAATTCCCTCGACTTCCCAATGCCCTGACCAGTCGGTTCCAATGCAAAACATGGAACCACCCTCTGATGTCTATCCTTAAAAAAAGATTTCAAAATATTTGCTCTGCTTTGAAGGGCTCTACGTCCATCAATAGCCATAGGATAAGCATGTTTAGGGATATGGAGCGCCATACAGGAGAGGTTTCCTGAGGAGGCAGAGCCGATACAAAGGCCGGGGCTGTGTTTACATCTGGACCCAGGCCTGAAACAACAGGACTGACGGAGGGAGGCCAGAGCTGGAACATCCGACATCTGGATAGAAAAAAATGAACCTCGCAGATTCAGGCTAGAGCTTTACATACACTTCTTCTCAATCCTTCACAAAGCAAAATGATTTATTTTAAAGTCCTGCCACTAACTGTGTAGTCAGGTGTGGCATTAAAATATATGGACCAGGCAAGTGTCCAGATCTGGTTTTTGTAAGTGGTTAGATGAGTTTATAATCATGCACTAAATCTGGAAGCTGCTATCAGTAAAGATTCAATCAATAACTCAAGCTATGTGTTTGAAATGTTCAAGATTGAAATAACCTGGATCAAGTATGACGACAACCCAGACTACAACCAAAAAGAAAAGTCTAATCTTACAGACCAGTATTACATCAAATGCAATTCTATCACCAGGCAAAAACATTCATTTGTAAAGCCCGAGTTTGTGTAACTCTACATCATGGACTTACCAGATGTACATATGGCACAAAGTAGCCCAGAATAGCTGTAGCAATTCCAAATGCCCAGAGACGATATGTCAAGTTGTGAAATACTCGCAGGTTGAAGTATTTTCTGAGCGTTTTCACAATCCTGCTGCATTTGCTTGTGCCCTGAGCCCCAGACTGGTTTTGAAGCTCCCCAGGGTCAGGTCCCATCCCTGGTGGTCCCATGCCTCCCCCAGAAGGGAGTAACGGTTTGAACGTCAGTGCCAGGAGAGCTTGGACCAACATGAACAGGCTGAGGATCTGGAAGGTCCTACTGAGCCCCAGAGAACCAACCACATTGTTGAGGAGAACTGGGAGGACCATCGAGAAGATGCTGGCACCTGCCGTCACCACGCCATTAGCCAGGCCTAGGCGTCGTCTGAAGTAGTGGCCAAGGATGACCAGTGAGGGCTGGAACGCAAAGGAGCAGCCGCAGCCGAAGAGTATGCCATAAGTGAAGTAACGAAGGCCTAGGGAGCTGCAGGAAAGTGAAGAAAAGGGAGGAAGACATGAGAAAGGCATGAGTAAAGAAACATCTCTTTCAGACCCTAGCTCTCTCCATCCCTTATATGACACGAGTCTATGGAGGTAATAAATTACAACAACTAAGTGAGGCCATTAAAAATACAAGATTTACTTTGCAAATGATGTAGTCAGCAATCCAATAAAAGCCAGTGCTGCCCCACAGACCGCTGTCTTTCTACAACCAAAGTGGTCAGTGAACATGCTGGCCACAGGGGAACAGAAGAAGATCATGCCCATGGCCAGGGCTCCGACCCAGGCTGTGGAGGGAGAGGAGAGAGGAGACAAACCTTTCACTTTCACAAAAGCATTACAATGCAATCATGTCTCTACTTGTATTTATTATTTGAGTACATTGATATGCTGTATTTTCCGGACTATACGTCGCTGTATAGTGTAAGTCGTACCAGCCAAAGAATGCATAACAAAGAAGAAAAAAAAACATATATAAGTCACACCGGGGTATAAGTCGCACCAGTGCCCTCTAGCGGCAGTGTGAAAATAACGAACATGTGAAATTATATTTTTCAATATATAAGTCACACCTCACTATAAGTCGCAAACCTAGCCAAAGGATGAAAAAAAGTGCGACTTAAAGTCTGGAAAATATGGTATGTGTAGTTCAATTCAATTCCATCAGAGTGAGTGAAAAATGGGAGGACACATATTTCAACACATTTTTCAGTGCTTAAATGATTCTAACACTTCACTAAAACCTGGCACATTGACATTAGGGAGTTACAATAATGTGAGAAAAACTTCCAGAGAAGTTGGTGAACTTTCTCAGCCACAACATATTTTTATTCAATTATACAATGCTTCCTGTCAAAGTTCTCAGACGGAAACTGTGTATGAAAGACCTCAGCTGTTAAACAATGGATGGTCATGATTGTCTGGTTCGCCTCATCATGGTCCGTCATGGTCAGTAGTAAACAGACCTGAATTCCGGAACTTCTTTTATGAATAATTTGGCCTGGAATTGTCACAAAATACTCTGTCGTTTATAAAAATAATTTTGACTAGAGAACATGCCATCTAATACAGGTGACTGGTACAAATGAATGTAATAAAGCTGGTTGGCTGCCTTACATAATGCAGAATACATAGGAGCCACATGACAAGATTTTCCATGTGGATTAAGCATTTCAAAAACCAGATCAAAGTGCACAGTTCTGGTCTGTGGTGTAAAGCCGTCCAGTTTAATAAAACAACAGGAGCCACAAACATCTAACACAGACACTGCGTACCCGAAACGTGCAAACAAACACATGTCTGTGTCTAGTATCCTGGGGACCAAAGGTAGCTTTAATGTCTAACATCTGAGTCTGGGCTGTGGGTCACACTGATCTAGAGTATCAGTGAGAATGTGACCAGACAGATAGGTAAACAGTGGGTGGAAAGATTTACTCACTTGGACACACACAATGAAACATCATGAAACATGAACTCCGCCATTGTCGGCAGTTTCTCTGTACTATACATGCTGTATAAATGTGACACAGCACAATACAAAGTCAAATTCTGTGTAAGTAAGGGAGTGGCGGTGCCCCAGGCCTTCCTATGATTTATTTACCTAAAGAAAGGTTTAGTTCTGCTGTTTCGTATGTACTTAATGAACTACTGTTCCAGGTCCAGGCCCGAAAAACAATGACAGAAAAACCACGTTACCCTGTCTAGAAAAGCAACTCAAACATAGAATAAAAATTTAATTCTTGCACAAAATGTGTGTATTTGTGCTAAATAAAATTAGAATAACAGATCTTTTTTATAGTCCAAAAATCTAAACGTTCATTTTCCACATTCACTTTACATAACTGTAGACCTAACCTAAAGGGCTGTACAGGACTCTCTGGTGGTGCTTAAGCATCAAATCTGTGGTGGATGGTGTTTTTGTAACTTTCTTTAACACTTCAGCACATGCAAATGTCTCTTCTTGTCTTTGCTGTTTGTTGACTTTGAATAACTGCTGTTTGGTGTTAGGCAGCCAGGGTGCAGTAACATAGAACTCTAACCCAGATAAACACTGAACACAGTTAAAATGAAACACATTTTAACTGTGTGAAGACTTGCCAACATCTAGCAAACTAAATATTAGCCTTCCTATCCTAGCAAAGGAAGAACATAAAAGTGATTGCCAACTGTTCTTTGTCTCTACATGGATTACTCAGTGTAGCCCTTAGCACACCTGCCTTACACGTGGGGGGTTGGTGGTTAAGGAAGCAGAAGTGGTCCGGAAGGTTTCAGATTCAAGTCCACCAGCTGCCAAGAGGCCTTGGGTTTGAACCCTGGAGGAACCGCATATCCTTAATGCCGCCTCCTGTGTGGCACCCTGTGTGGGTTGCAAAGACTCACACTGTGAATGTCCCCATTATGGTAGGAATAAAGGTTATATAATTATTATTAATTATTATATGTGACCCTGTAGTGTCCAGTGCAATTTGATTCGTCATCTATCAAAAAATTCTGTTCACTGATATTAATAAAATAACTCTTTCAATGATGCCACAAAGAAAATGCCAATAAATCACACTGTGTCTCATAGCAGAATTGTTAAGAAGGCAGGATTCACACTAATGCCCTGCGGCCTCAACAGTGTGCACAAAGACATGGTGTAATAAAACAGAAGGCCTTAAAATTTAATGCCATATGCACAGAGATTTAAAGTTCAGCTCAAACTTCCTGACAGAATTAGGTCATTTTTAGTCGCAGCAGTAAGTACCGAGGGAGTCGTTTATCCGTTGATTAAATAACTTGGGCTTCTCATCTTACAGCTTTATTGATGGTTCTGTCATTTATGTCAAGATCTAGTATATCAGTCAGCTGTGAATGCGACAACAGCACATGTGTATACCTGGTGATCTGCTTTCTGTCATGTGGTTCACTTAATAGAAGGTTAATTACATGTGATTTTATATTTACAGTCCTCTACTTATTACTACCTCATCTCAGGATTTCTCCTACTGCACTTAAAGTATTACAAAAACCTTTATCCAATCACTTACACTAAACTTATTCACCGGGAAATTATACTGTGTTAATAGAATCCACGTCAGGGGAGGAACAGCAAGCTACATGCTGTGTAGAAGAATTGTTGCAGTGTTTGTTATTTACATTGTCCTCTCGTTTTTGACTGGATGAATGGATGGGTATTTGAAAACTGCTAAGGCTACTATAAAAAAAGGACAATACTGTATAAAGGAAGTTTGGTCAGTAGCCAACAGAACTGCAGACCCATTCAGACCCGTAGTCTCGACTCTTTTCTTTTCAACCCACATTCCCCATCTGTTGACAAGTGAAGTTCTCTAAATAGGCAGAAAAGAGTGCATTCATTATAGAAGATTAGTCTTGAACAGCTTCAAACAGAATTATAAAGAGAGCAGAGAGGGCGGCTGGAAACTCTGTGTCCGTGAGTGTGTCCGTGTGTGTGATGGATTCATTGTGACAGCAAGAGAGAGACGCGAGACTCTGTAGGACCCGCAAGTACTGTACACTAACGGAAAAAAAATCAAAAATACAGGCAGGCTTTTAAAAAGAGAGCACCATTTTATGATTCAGATGCTAATCCTGGTGTATAGGCAGTGAGGGCAGAATAATTGGAATTTGCGATTGTGTGTGTCATTCATTGAGTGTAAGTAAAACCTAACGAAATCATTGAAGCTCAAGTTAAAGCATTTCTAAATAACCGGTGATAGAAATAAGCAGAGTCTTGGGAATTTGAAGGAGTTGGTACAGGCTTTTTATGTCTCGTAATAATTACATGGTCAAGGTTAAAAAAACATGAACGGAAAATTTACAGCTAGCCCTAAATAGAACACACAATTCTGAAGTTTACTTTTTCCACATTATTTCACAAATGTTCGACTGTTTCTAAGTAGGCCTACATGCAAATATTGCACATCTTGTACAACTAAAACAGGAAGATTAAATAATTAGATAAAATAGATGTAAACCAAACAGTAGCTTGGTGTTAGATGAGAAACTGCTGTGAGTGTTGGTGAAAGGAAGGTTGGGTAGTCACCAAAGGTTAATACATCCTTTCAAGCATGAGATCCAAGGTTTAATTTAAGGATTAAAGTCTGAAGTAGTTACTGCCAACTCCGACTAAAAAGGAGCCCTGGTGTTGCTCATCTCTGTTTGCCCATCAGTTTGCTGATGAGTTTTACTATTAGCAAGCAAGCTAAAGAGTTATCTGGGTGGAAAAATAGAACAAGAAAATGTCTCAATAGCTTTTCGCCTGTGCTTGTTGGTGCTTTTTTTTCTGCACATTTGCTTTGCAAGTAAGCTGATCTGTCTTTTCAGCAGCAAACAGCAGTATATTAACTTTTAGTAAAAGCTTTAGTTAAAGAGGATTGTAGAGTGGACCAGATGTTCTGGTTGTTTAGATATATGTTTGGTTATTTGTTTATTTGTTTGTTGGGCTGATTGGTTAGTTAGTTGGTTAGATGGATGATTGTCAAGCTAGTTTTATGGTTGCTAAGTTTTTTGATGTATGAGCATTTGTTAAGGCAGTTGGTTGGTTATTCAATTAACTGGCTGTAGATTTGTTTGGTGGTTGGATGTGTAATCAGGTTGGTTGTTTGACTGACATGTTGTTGGTTATAATCATCTGTCAATGTGAGATTTAGCAGCAGGATTTCTTTGACTGCCTCGGGTGTCTCATAGCATATTAAGTGTTCATCTTTATTACATTGGCTCCAGCTTTAAATTACCCTGTAGGTTAATGGAATACCATCTCTTATACAATAAATTTAACAGAAGCATTCTATCCCTTTGTTTCATTTCTGCTGGATTGTGTGTAAAGCTCCTAATGGCTCTACTCTGACCAGAACCCATTCCTTTGTCTACTGGAATGTCAAAAATGCTCCAGCAGTCCCTGATCTGCCAACCTGGGATTTCAACCATGTACCCTGGAGATGTTGAAGCAATCAGGGCAACGGAGTTACAGTGCACAGAGCATAGCATTATGTAAATGCAAAGAATTGTGTGTGAACCAATCGTGCTTAACCCTGGCAACTTTTTTTAATCTAATTCCATGTTTGGTTCACTGTATGTTAACCACGACTACATTTATTTAATGGCCTTTATCATTCACTTCTGTTTAGCATGGATCTAAAAGATGTTGTGTAATTGTTCCAACACTTCACTAAAAATGTTGTTGCCTTCTTAAAACATTTGTCTTTTGTTATCCGTCTTGGTTATGCTCTGCATGTGTCTTCAGGTTTTTACTCAGGACATCTTTTGGAAGGAACTTTGAATTGGATATTGTGGAGAGGTTGGACTCTGCTAAGCTGTGTTCTACTCTTTCTGAGAATAAAGATCAGAACTCAGTCAACTGCTTAATCCTTGCTTAAGAAGTGCAGCTAAAGACAAAAGCATTGCTAAACCTAGAAAAAAACAATACAAGGATCTGTAGCAGCGTTAAAGCTGCTAACTGGTTCTAATGATGTTACTGAATTTGATACATCTTGCTTTAAAAACAAAAAGTTATTTAACAATCTATATTAAAACCAGATTTCTGCAGTGCCTCTGGTTGTATGAATTCATTGATATGAATGGTCCCTTGTTGTTTACATTGTATAGTAGATGGATGTGGTTTCATATGAATCCGGGAATACAACCATTCAGCCGTGGTGTAGCTTTTTTCAGGCTTAATGAGTTAATTGTTACTGGCACGTCTACCACACAAAATCCAAATGTAATTAGAATAGTCAAAGATGAACATTTCCTTCAAGTAAACTGGGAAATAATAGGCCGCACTACACTGGTCCAATGTGCATTCAATGTTCACTTACATATACAACTTAAAAAAGCCAGATGTATAAATGTTTTTGTTTTTTTCACTTGCATTCTCCTGATAATAGAAGCAAAGTACTCAAGATACTCCAAGTAAGTGTACTACAAACCTTTCTGACCTCAAGCA
>NC_024321.1:7427607-7431287 GCF_000523025.1 Cynoglossus semilaevis
TAGAATTACAAACAGCTTTGCTCCTTGAAACTTTCTCCCTGGGCTAAAACCCCCACAGATTAGGGCTCGGTCTCATGCCAGCGCCCACTTGCTCCGACCCATTTCCTACATCATTTTTCACTCAGTAAGTATTCAAAGACAAAGAGGCCAATGCTGTGAAACACAATGGAAGGGCCAGGCCTCCTGAGAATTAAAGAATTAAAGTAACGTTCTCTACAGAAAAACAGCAGCAAAATGTTTAAGTGTGAATATTTGTTTTTTCAAAGTTTTCTTTTCTTTTTTTAGTTTATTTTTTCCTACAATTAAATTAATTAGTCTTCTTCACTCTGCCAAGAAACATATTGATTCGACAGGGAACGGGAATAAAACCTTAAAAATATATGTTCAAGTGAAGCATGCTTCCAGAAAGAACCCCTGTGGTCGGTGATTTATGTCCAGTGACGCTAACATGTGTAGTGTAGTACAACTACATGTGCAATCGTTTTAGATGTTTTCATTACACAGTATTTTTCAGTATTATTTGTATTATTTCAGTGTTTATATTTCAGAGAGATAAGGATGAAGACACATTTGTTTTGATCCAAAATTGTTTTGTTGGATGGATATCTGTCATTTATATATGCAGGCCAGCGTGTTCTCTCCCAAACATATAACTCGAGACAGACTTCATTTACCGGATTTCAGTCAGACTTAACTGTAACGTGAGACCAGTGCGTGCTCCTACAGCACAGGAGACATGTGTGTCATTTCATACTGTGCTAAATGTGCCACTTCGTAAACTAACATGAACTCTGAGATGACCCATATCCCTGTGTGTGCAGCACATAACAGCACGGCAGCCTATACATTAGTCTGCTGTGACACCGATGACGCACATGTTAAAGGTGCAGTGTCAGTGTGTTTTTCTTAAAAACAAACCATAGAGTGGAGATGTCAACCTATGTAAAGACTGTTTGGCAGTCAGGAAAAGTACAATGGGAATCGGAGCCTCACTGCAGATGACTAGTTTTTATGTAAGACTTTGACTGAGTCTGAAAATGGGATGAATATAATACAATATTGTGGCAGGAGCAAACTCCTTCATTTGCTAGGGCATTAGTAACCAGTTTGTGGCAGCATTTACTGTGAAGGGATGACGTTTGCGTTTGTAAACAGTGAGGGATAAATGCTGCATACTTTTCCAATAACCATATAGTAACGCCCATTTGTTTGTATTCAGTTGGTGTTCGTTTCTAAAAAAAAATCTGTTGTTTTCCATTTTAAAACCGTAGATTTGTCTTCCATAGACTGTGACCTGTTGTGCAACCAGGACAACGTGTACGCGATTGTTGTGATGTTCCCGTCAGCCTCAGTGGAAACTGGTACTCACCCACTTTGAACTGAGACGTCTTTTCGTCTACGTCTGTGTGCTCCTCCACCAGCTTCGTGTGCAGGATGCCGAAGGAGTTTTGAATCCCAAAGATGGAGCCATTGCACCAGGTTGCAGCCAGCACCACCACCCAGCCGAACCCACCTTCGGGGGGGACGAACTCGGAACCCTGTCCTTGCCTCTCAGCCTGGCTCTCCACTTCGGAATCAGAAGCCGGCGGCAGCGGGGAGTCAGGCTGTCGACAGTCGGCCTCCATCACCTGGACGGTTCTTACCTCTGGCACCAGTGTTCCCGCAGTCTGGTCGCTTTTGTTTTCGTCTGCCTCTTGCGCTGCATCTCTGCCGTGCATGTGGGGATCTGCAGAGGGCTCGTCCGTCCTGCACACTCCTCCAGACGGCTGCCCTTGCTTGTCTAACCCGTTGATCCCCATGCTGTCTGGTGTGGCGTTGAGCTTACTGCAGTGGGTTCTGGGCGCACATGCATCAGATATAGGTCACATACATAAGAGCACGGGCTGGAATCAAAGATCGGATTGGTCGATTAACAGACAAGTCTTTTTACTTCTTTTACTCTTCCTGTGGTCCGCGTCTGAGCGTCAACTTCAGCGAATATGGTGAACTCCCACCCGCAGACATCAAGTGTCATTCTGCTCGGATGTTTGCCTCTTAGGATCTGCATCCGCCTCCCATTTGTCCTCTTAATCCGATCATACGTGTCTACAAACTCCTCGACCATAACAATAACAATTCACTTTTTCTCTACTTACTTCCCTGGCCGCTGACAAATGTGGGTCATGAACCTGTAAGAAACGCCGCCTCAACCTCAGCCTCGGCCCCGAGTCGTTCTCACAACAGTCTGCGACGACAAAGGAAACGCTCGTGGAGCTCGAATACCTCACATCGGATATGTTATTACAGATGAATATGTAGGCCGGTGTTGTAGTACCCGAGGCTGTCTCGATCCCCACTGAAGTGTCAACATACAGTAGATACGGCCGTCATTCAAGCGCTCGACACCGCCTCCCTCCGCTGGCAGATGGAGGGTTGGACCCAATCGTGGAGCGAATGCCCCTTCGTTCACCGGTGGGAGGGGTTTTCAACACTTCGTGTCTTGGTCGAGTTTACGTAAACACCCGAGCATGACTACTGAGCTGAAGCGCTTGCACAACAGTTTAATCGTCAATGGCGATAAAACGAATTGTTTGAATTCATTTTTGTGTACATAAAGAATCTAATTAAATTCACAAACATGTGAAAAATAAAATAGAAAATAAGATAAAAACTCCATGGAATGAATTTATGCCCACAAAGTCAACAAACGAACTATAATTGTGTTGTATCACACATTGATACATCACATTGTGTGATGCACTGCAGATACATTAACCCTATATAAATGCAGAAACTTGGTCATTCTATTATAAAGTAGTTCATTTAGATTTCAGAGAATAATATTGTTACAAATGAAAGGTCAAAAAGTGACTAATCGCTTCAGTTCAGAAAAACTACAAAGAAACTCAAAACACTACATTAATATTAACACATAGCCTATCTATGTTTTTAAAAAAACATTAAAAATAAAGTAGAGAAAGTTCAACAAAAGGTGCCAATCAACTGACTCCATTCATGTCATGTGATCTATACTCTCGACACAACTTTGGATTCGATATCGAATGACTAAATATGTTCTGGAAATCTGAAGCCAAACTCAAGGATTGAAGCGTTTGCTATTGACATCTATTTACCACTGGGGGGCGGTACAACTCCACAAGTAGCTTCACCAGGCACAATAGCCCGGTTAGAAATTACATAAAGTAGTAACATTAACAAAAACTCAAACAAGAATCGAAAATAGTTTCTAACTGAATATATACAGTAACATTTTTAATTGCTGTTTGATATTCCCTCTGTAAAAATCCTTAAATATTTATTTCTATTTTTGACGATTTTTTTCCTAAAAACACATTTTGTTATGTTTGATGTTGTAAGTATGATGTCTTATAATGACAAACAAAATAAAATGTGTATATTCTGAGAGCCTTAACTCATGTCCATGGAGGAAATATTTTATTTTTTGTAATTTTTTTTTTTGTAATTTATCAAGTGTAACTGGTGACACAATTCTAAAAAGATGTGAAAGAGGCAAATTTACTAATGGCTAAACATTTTACCCCTAAAACTAACATCAACCTCTGCCTCGTGCACTCCCTTTTAAGTTAGATAGACAGAGTTTTATCAATCCCTCAGGAGTTTCTTTCAGGAAATTAAGAAATTACACTTTTTACATGTTTTTGCCTTGAGCCTAGTAGCTG
>NC_024321.1:7431308-7474296 GCF_000523025.1 Cynoglossus semilaevis
GACACATCATCACACACGTCTTGAACATCGGCGATGATCTTGCTTTTACAGTCAATCCTATTGAGAAAGAAACAGATATGTTTAAGCTTGTCAAGTAAAAGAAGATACTTTTCCTTTGTTAAATGGAGTTTCAAATGAATGATTAAAGCTCATAATTGTTATGGCTTTTACTGGATGGCTGTGTATATGGCCAGAAATGGAGATACATCTCCTTTTATTCTATTATTCACAAACTCATTACGTTGACTAGAGTATTTCATCATCATAATCGTCATCATCAGTTCTTCCTATTTAGTAAAAATTTATGGCCCACGACTAAAATAACTGCCTATCCAACTTCAAAGAGTCTACGACTATCCCGGGATTCCTTTTGAGTGAAACAAGGGTCAAAGTTTCGGAAACACAGCTAATGGTGGTAGTACTTCCTGTTTGAAATGGAATAGTTGAAATCCTCAGAGAGGTGTGTGTGGAGCCCTGGCAATGAACAGCTATAGTCAGAAAGGCCTCAACATGTCTGAGTCTGATGAAGTTATCTGAGGAATGAGGGCTGACTTTGAGTAGAGGATGTTGGAGCAGTGGCTGTTAAAAAAAAGAGGTAATTTTTATGTTCAGATTAATAGTTTTTCGGGTGGACTCTGGTGAGACTGCGTCACTGTTAGTCAGGAGTTGGTTGTGGTGGTGATACCTGAAGGTTGTCTCTGGGGACAGCGTGTCCCAACATGCTGAGATGATGGGATAAAAAACATGTACTGCCGCAGCAGTAGATATAATATCTGGCTGTGTATGACTCACACCCTGAAGCTGCTTTATTTCTCTGGGGCCTTGAAACCTTGGTTTGCCAAAGTCATTCTCAAGCAAAATCATACGGACATAAATCAGCAGTGATGTCGCCCACGTCTGAGTAAACACTGGAACTATTCATGAGTTAGCACTGCAACAGTTTTACTCATCCACTCATGTTGGGAGTTGAAGGCAAGGCACACTGTGTCTTCAGAAGTGCACTTTTCCCATTTATACAAGCTGTGTTCAGACCCTGGAATGACTTCTGAAGCCATGATCTTGACATTTACAGTGGGGATGTCTTCCCATTAGTCACCGATGCTGTGGGGTTATTACAAAGTGTGAACACTATTATTTCATGGTGACTAAGTGATTGGCAACAGAGCTATTGTGGGTGGGTTACAGATATAGTGTGTGAATATATCATTTTAATTGATGTTATTTTCTTCAATGTCACATGTAATTATCATTAATTATATTGTGTGAAACATTAAGAAAATCAGTTGTTTCTTTCAAATTCTCTGAAAGAGATCTGCTTGCTTCTCACGTAATGAGAGTGCTCATGTATAGCTGTGGGAAATTAGTCAACGTCTGTAAATTACGACCTGAGGCCATTTTAAACTTGCAATTGAATAATGAACTTTGAACAATGCATGGAAAATTGTGCCATTGTTCATTAATCTTATTGTCTGTTTTAGTGAAAGTCTGTACAGTGACATTGTAAATCTAGTAGTTTCGTAGAGTCTTAAATCCCTATAGAGTGCCTTTTTCCCGGGGTGAAGCTGTGGGCTTAATCAGTTTCCTACCGTCTGTGTATATGTCTATTATGTAGGGATCATGACTTTTGGACTCAGGATCCCAAGACTAGATAACTGAGGAACCACCAAGCTAGGAGACAAGAAGCAACATCCATTCATTTTAGTCATTTGTTGATTGAATACCAAAATCAAACCTACGCTCTGGCTACGGCGCTGCAGAAATATTTGTGATGAATCAATTTACAGTCAATGACTTCCCACACAGCAGACAGAATTGGTGTTGAAACAGATCAAGACATTTGTGATAAGTCAAAGCAACCTGTACCACTCAGATACAGGACCATTGTGGGACCTTATCAGCTCCTGGATGACGATGAGGAAACCAGTCTGGTGGAAGAGATGGTTGTCTCCTGTAGCCAAAACATCTGAAACCTTTGGGTTAGAAGTAAAAGAATTAACTGAGGAGAAAGAAGCACAGCACTTTTCTTATTTTCAAAATGTTCCTAATCTTTATAATTTACAATGATTTAATGCGAATACATGTGGATTTGATACAGTATATTAGTCCTGGTTGTTTAGATTTGATCTTAACATTATAATGTGATGTCTTGGCCACTACCTTTTGAATACCTGATTAATTATTAAGTAGGTCTAAATTTGAATTAATCATTAAGGTTAATAATTAGAACTAAATCATTACTTCTAATGTTACGTAACATTTTCCATAGAAAAAAAAAGGTAATGAGTGGCTTCAGGGTTCTTGTGTAACACTGATTGTAATAGTCCATCAAGTGTGTTTGTCAGACATGACACAAACACAAAACGTCCTTCTTAGAATTGATGAATAACAAATTCCAGCTTCATTTAACCAAGCACACGTGCTACAGATTTAAAAAGGAATGTA
The DNA here is from genome assembly GCF_000523025.1 of Cynoglossus semilaevis. Lineage (NCBI taxonomy): Eukaryota > Metazoa > Chordata > Actinopteri > Pleuronectiformes > Cynoglossidae > Cynoglossus > Cynoglossus semilaevis. The sequence goes on from NC_024321.1 coordinate 7,433,751, forward strand.
AATTGTTAAACTGTTTACCAAGATGCAGCTTTAAACCGTCTTTTAATTGACTGCTTTGTTTATTTCTGTTGTAGTAAAAACAAAGGGCTTCACATGGACTCATCACAGAATATAAATACAAAAGCTAGACGGGATGATGGTGTTTTCCATTTGAATGGTATTTCGATCAGATCGGTTTTTCTTCTTTAATAGTAGGTTTCTGTTACATGTGTACACAAGATGTCAACATATTTCTGCACGCTAAATACACAAAGTGACATAAATGTGTACTTTATTCACTGGGCTAGAGCTTAAGTGGCACTAAAATGAAAACATCACTCTATTTTACATAAATGACACTTCGTAATGTTATTTTATAATTACATTATCACATACAGCTGCCTTCGAAAACGAGTTTTCATGCTTCAGTGAAGTTTCCCACAACCATCACTTTGCATTACCTACTGTATGGGTTGTATAGTATCTCAGAAAGTTTAGCTTAAATTAAAATCAATTCTTTATTTTGCCCTTAAACCGCAGTCCCTGGGCTCTTGTTTGTGCAATTCCTTGGGTTGTTAAGCAGACTTAACAGGCAGCTTTCAGCCCTGGTACTTTTCCTCTCTTCTGTGTTCAATGTGGGTATTTGGGATATAAAAGGACTTGCCCGCTTTGCCAGCTTCAGCCCATAAAAGGACAAGAGAACATGAAAGTGTTTATCGTTCCCCTCTAGCGTGTCACATTGGTGGCTGCAAAAGCGATGGAGGGGGTCCTTAATAAATACACATGCATGCATTCCTCACCCCCTGCAAGGTGAGGGCCACATAAACAGAAATGTGTCCAGTGGACTGTTTGTTCCACCGGGCGGACACCTGCATAATCCGCAGGACATTTGGCTGTAAACGTTATGAAAAACAGACAATTTCACCTCCAGATTACACAAACACCTACTACAACATGCACAGGCCTGCCTCCTGCTGCTGCTGCATGCCAGATTAATATGCTGTACACAGACTGGTGACCCCTCCACTCCCAATCCCGGCCCACCATCTCTGAAGCACATTCTCTGAGAAACAAATTCCTCACAAAGAAACATAACAGTGCAACGATGGCTGAGGGGGCCCCTCTGGTTACAGCAGAGTGGGAGGAGGCGCGGAATGAAAGAGGACAGAGTATGGAGCAGTGAAAGAAGGAGGGAGAGGCACAGAACAGAGAAAGAGGGGGTGTCAAAAAGGAGGAGCTGGTGGAGAGAGTCCGAAGGAGACCGTTAAAAACAGAAAGAAGTGAAGAGTGAGCACATGTGAGAGCAGACGGAGCAGGAACAAGAGAGAAAAACCACCAAGATCCAACAGGTAGAGTAAACAACAATTCAGCAGCATTTTTAAGTGCCCATTCACTGTCACACTCTGATGTGTGACAGTGAAAGGAATTCTCTGATTTATTCAGAGGCCTGTCTATTTGATTTGATTTGTTACAGTTATGTTAGCTGAAAGTTCCCACACAGCTTGTTTCACTTGCTGCCAGGAAGTGGTTGGAAGTGCTGACTGGGTCATGTCAGTGGTTGTATTTCATCCTATTCCAGGGCTCAATATTTATTTATCTAAAATTGATTTCAAGATGGAACCAGAGACATTGCTAATGTTACAATATACACAAACATAGGTTCTTGTTTAAAATGTGTCCAAGTGACTTGAATTTGGAAGAAAGATAAAACGTTGTCTCGCCCTTATTGGCAATTTTTGTTTTGTTTGTTTTTTGTAATTTATTAAAGAGACTAAAAAGATCATTTACAAAAGAACATTAAGTGAGGGATAGGAGAGAGGCAGCATCAACCTAAAAATCAAAAAATGACCAAAATTTAATATGATCTAAACGTCTTTTTTGTTAGAGACTTGCAGCTAACCAAATCATTTGCCTGTGGTGAAGAACCCATGGCTTGACATGTCTGTCACAAGCTATTCTCATCATTTGTCATATCTATTAACAGGAATGATGTCACTGTGCACAACCATTGTTGGGCTTCTTCTTTTTCTGATCGTCTCACCACTCCTCCACTCTCAACTCTACATCCATGCTGCTTCAACCTCCTCTCCCATCACTCGACACCGAATCATTTTCATGACTAGCTTGGACTCTGATGACGACTACGGTGATGATTACCGGGATGAGGACAAACCAACTACTGACATAGTGTCCGCTAAGAGGATAACTGTTGTCCACACTCAGCCATGCAAGTATAACCCCTGCTTGGAGAACCAGGAGCCCTGCAACAAGCTGGCACAACAGACTGGATGTCTCTGCCCTGGGTTCAGTGGAGCTGATGTGCCTCCTCTTCCTCCACGCCTTCAAACACTTCTGCCAGTTAGTCATGGAGAGAATAGAGGAAAAATAGAGGTGAAATGGTGCGCTCCACCTTCTTTTGTGTCCCACTACAGAGTGACGATGGAGGGGAATAATGGTGATGCCTTGCAGTTCAAAAGTGCACTTCGACAGGGTTTTATAGGATCTTTGGAAGTTGGGACCAGGGTGTGTGTGGAGGCTGTGAACGGTGCAGGAAACAGCGCCTTTTCGGAAGTTTCCTGTCAGCGTTATGATCCACCAAATTCTTCTGAGCATAATTTGCTGGGTTGGATATTAGGTGGTGGTGTGGTACTTCTTCTCCTTATAGTTGTGACATCAGTCATCCTGTGGAAGAAAAAAGGGTGCGGCAGGGCAAAGAGAGACTCCACTGACGGACTTGGGAACCCATCTTATAGCACAGAAGGAACTCTGTAATCCACACATGCAGTAAGGACTACAGTCCTTCCGGTTTTCACTGACCACAACTGTATAGTTATGGGATGGTGAAATGATTCATTATAGAATCATAATAAAAAAAAGTTTACTCTCCTGTTTGAGGAAGAGATGTGTAAATATCACTGTAGGTTCTTAAGTGGTACAACAATAATGGCAAAAGTGTACTTTTTGTACTGTAACGAAGGGTTTTTTTGCTGGCAAATTAACCTCTGTAGGTTTGATGTAGAAATTTTTTGTAATACTTTTAGGATACAATGTTGCTACTAAATGAAACATGTTGTGTAAAACTAAATATTATTTTAATAAAAAAATCTTAAATCTTACAAAATTCTTCATTTTCAAGATTTAAGTAGTAATCTTTTGGTTAAGTGAAATCACAAAACCTACACATTATTCTGCATGTATTAATTGGGGATGAATTTGAAAAAAAGGTCTCATTTTAATTTCCGCTAAAGTAAGTCGAGAACGTGTATGAATACTTGGTATGTATGGAAGCATTGTTGTCCTTCACAGCAGAAACATACAGTATAACTTTCATTCTTCGTTTTTCGATCTTCCTGACATTTATTTTGAAAATCGCACAAACTCCGGAAGCTCATTCCCCTTTTAAGTGAGGAAGTGAATTGCCCCTATTGCAGCAGGATGGCGAACGCAGGTTAGTTCTTTTCTCTCTCTTCTCCTTCCCTAAGTTAGACATTTTATAAACGTTCTACTGTCTAACATACTAATGTCTGTTTAGTTAAATATTCTGTAAATATAACACAAGTCGAGAGCCTTAATAAAATTGTCTGTAAAAGTTAAGTCACACTTTATTATGCTTAACAATGACGATAATAGTGTGTTGTCAGGCTGATTTTAATATGCAGCCGTAACGTCTACGAATTGGTAACAATCACACCGGAAATATATTATTTCATTTTAAAACAATCCTAAGCACCTTCTCGACAACACGCACTATTAATACAACATTCACGGTGACTCGGCAGGTAACAAGAGGCTCCTCCTCCTCCCTCTTTAAGAAAGAAACTGGTTTCTAGGGCATCAGACAACGAACAGCATCTTAATCGAATTGGACGAGGTGTTGTGCCTGTTGTTGCACGTTCGCATTTATTATACATAATCCCTAATGTAACTTATAACATATGTGAAGGAAACATGAGAGTAAGATAGAGCCAGTTAAAAATAAATTAAATCAACAATGTATGTGAACTACATTGAACAATATGTCGAACAAATGCATTTTTTATCTTTACCTTCTAAGAATATACTATACTAAATGGTAACTGGTTAAAATTTTAGTAACAGGGAAATTCTCTCTCTTTTAGTGCTTAAACATTGTGTAGTAGGACTGCGTCTGTTCAGAAGGCAAACATGCGTGGTGGACGTGGCTTCATTCGTGCATACTGGACTAGCCGGTAAACAGTGAAGGCATGAATGTAAAATACTCTGTCAATGCATTATGTGTAGTTTGTCTGCAGATATTCATGTTGTTCTAAAATGAAGAAGAGCTGGCAACGCTCTGATAACATCTATAGCTGTCAGTGATGACACTTGCTGCTTTTGTTGCATGTAAACCTACTTCCCTGGCTTTAAACCTCACGTATTAATTGCAAAGGCACCAGACTTTCTGTGCTTTAATTGACTTGTTTTTATATTGATATGCTCTACAATTTCTTGTTTAAATTATTGTTTCAGCTGTGCAAGACATATTTTTACTATATGTATGCAATTTTATAAATAAAAAGTAAAGTAAAAGTAAATAATAACAACAAGAAATTGTTTTTTTCATTTTTTCATTAAAACTGCTTTGAGATTATTTTTTATTTGTCCACTTTGACTCATAAATAGCTTTCTTTTTGTGTGTGTATATATGTGTGTATATATATATTTAATATATATGTATGAAAAGCCCTCATATATATTTAATATATATGTATGAAAATTACAAGCCCTTTAAATTTATAATTCACCTAGACTTTTCAAAAGTTTTTGCATTAAAATCACATTCTTTTTCTATGTACTAAATTACCTAATAAGAACTAGATGTTCATAAACGTCACACTTAGCCTAACCTTATGGTTCACGTGGATGTTTTCTTGTGTTTCTTGTGTCAAAGTTGCACAACAGTTTTGGCGTATGTATTAACAATCACACACAAAGAGAAGATCATTGTTTATTCCTCTGTCGCCATCTTGTCAGTATTGTTATTTAAACAAAATAAATGTGGTTGTTTTTAGACAATCTAACAATAATGTCTTACTCCTAATCACCAGGGAACAAAGAAATCTCCTACAAGGATCTGAAAGCACTTCTGGAAAAGAGCAAGAATCTTGTCTTGGTTGATGTTCGGAGCCAAGAAGAAGTGGCCAAAGGATCCATTCCCGGATTCATTCATATCCCGGGTGAGCTTCTTTTACAATGAATATGCTTTTATAAGTTTTATTGTATTGTTTCTTTCAAAATGGTAAAATGTATTTTTTATTTCAATACAAACACTTCAACACAGTCAGACCCAATGTCTCTGGGTGAATTGTTGTTTATCCTTCACATAACAAAGTTTAAGTGTTTGATAAGCATCAGTGCACTCCAGTTATTTTTTACTAGTTGTTAATGTTTTGTTTGCAACATCTGTTTATTCTTCTTAAAATGTTTCTTCATTCCTATCTTTAATTCTTGTAGTCGCTACAGTCCAGGATGCTTTTAAAATGCAGCCAGAAGAATTCAAAGCCAAGTACGGAGTAACAAAACCATCATTAGACGCTCCAGAACTAGTGTTTTTCTGCCAAATGGGTAAACGAGGAGGAATGGCCACAGGCAAAGCCCATGACCTGGGATACATGAAGTAAATATATTCTTTAGTACTTTACAAGTACTTTATTACAAGTCTTTGATTATTGTCAAAAGTATTTGACATGTCTTCTACGCCTCTGTGTGTTTCAGTGCTCGTAATTATAGTGGAGGATACCAAGAATGGTCTGAGAAGGAAGGAAAATAATATCAGTTTACAGAAAGACCCATATACATTTATGTATAAATAATATATTTATTTATACAAGTGGTGTGGCAGCTGTATATGTTGGTATTGTATGTGGTGTTTTTCAGTCCATCACTACAATTAATACAAATAAAGTTGTGCTATTTAATCGATACTTGTTTTTATTTGTGTGTCATGGGAGGCACAGCTGGTTTATACATGTCAACCATCATGTCCACAAATGGGAAAAAATGAGTCATGCATAAATCCGTCTAAATATTGTGAAACCTGAACAAATTTACTGTGAATTGTTAAGAGATATTCAGTACACAAGTGCATAACAAGCTATTTAACAATATATAGATTAATTTGAGTCTAGGCAAACTAAAGCATCAGAGTAATTGTTGGTTTCTATGTAAAAACTAAAAGATTTTAGTAAATGTTTGTCATTTACTATAGAGTTTACTATAGAATTTTAGATAGAACTTAGTAAAAGAAATTTCTGATGGTTCCCTGGTTTTATAAGCCCATAAAGACATTGAAAAATTATAAGGTAATCATTTATCAAAACTAATTGCATTAATGCATAATTATGTTTCATTAAATAATAATAATTACACAGATTACCTATTTTGTATTTTTTTTTAGAAAATGTAAATGTGTTGTTTTTAGACACTTTCTTAGTTTGCTGCAATTGAATATACAGTAATGTGAAACTTGAAAAACTGTGATAATTATTTTGTAAATATTTTTCATTAAATTGTAATGTGTCGATGATTTGCAATAATTACATTATTTAAAAATTACCCGTGTTCACTAACTTACGTGAATGCATCAGTAGTCACGTAAAGACGCGCTATAACGATATCTTTTTTTAATGGCTGCGTGAAACACTTTTGAACTATAATATTAGGATAAAATGGTCACTGAAATAAAACAGGTAAGGAATGGAAGTTGTGTTAGTATTTAACGCATTTTTGTTTTAAATCGCCCAACACATGCAAACAAATAAAGGTTTTATCTTGAGGTTTAAAGCTAACTTAGCATGAAAATAGCAACGTTAGCTTTGTCGTCGTCGTCGACTGTTTATTGTCACAGGTGCTGCGGCTGCTTATGCTCATGGCGAAGCAGAGACAGCAGCGGGTTGCAAAGACAGAAGCAGGAGGGGGAGGACTCCTGGTTCTTCTGTGGTCTGCGGAAAAAAATATCCCTCAGGGTTTGAACTGCACTGGTGAGTCTGAATTAATCACTACGCTCCCATTTGAGAAGTGACCCCAAGCTAGCAAATGAAGTATAATTCACCGCACTGTGCTTTAATTAAAATACCCTGAAACAATTCTGGTCATTGTTACTGTTGTTAGAACAAACAGTTGGAGTAAACTTAATTCTTTCTACCATCTTCAATGAATAGCTTGCTGAAAAGAATGCGATATATTACTATTTCAGAACTTAGTCACAGTTAGTGTGGTGGTGTAATTTTGTAAAATGTACAGTGAATTTTCTGACTAAAGTTAATTACCTATTTCTTAAGGTGCCCAAAAATGCAACCATCACCCCTAAAATAAATACGACAAAAACATCTTTTGCAAACCCACAGAAAATCATTTGAAATAAAAAATATACAAAGGTATTTAAATGTTTAATCAAACACTGGTGCTGGGTTTGAATTTGAGTTCATATCAGCATTTTATAGTTTGTCTAAGGTGATCACCATTGTTTTGCGTCTGTCACATTAGGATTCTCACAGCAGCTCTAGTCTGTTCTCTTCAACAGCTGAGCCATTTTTTTTCAATGAGTTCTGCTACAATAAATATGTATGACCTCACTTTTAGGAATCAGTATAAATATTTGCTCTAAGATGAGTAGTTGTTTTTCTCTTCTGTTTGTTTTTTGATATCGGAGGTGGTTTGATGACATCTGTATCAGAAATATGTATTAATTCTCAGCCTGCGAAATGTTGAAGTTAAAAACTATTGGTGGAAAACTCAAACGTTCACTAATTATAACAACATTTCTATTTATACACAGTGGCAGCTGCGGGTTCCTGGTGTAGAGGGATTCAAATGCGTCAATTCCAGAGTGGTATGCACACACATCTGTCACTTACACACATCTGTGGTGTGTGTGTACAACATGACCTCTTTTTACTGGACTAGCCTTCACAGATTTGAAGGACCGTGTATTTCCCCTTGCGTTCCTGTGTCCTGATCCTGACCCCGAGGAGCTGTTTGCGTTCACTGAGTTATATGGGTCCCTCAGAGTACTGTTGTCATTTCAGGTACTTAGAGCGGTCATCACATTCACTTCAACAAGTTATAATGTTTGGAATAATATCTTTACTGTTACTGACACACTCCATGTTGCATTAGTAATTGGATAAAAATTGATCTAAATGTCACTTTATCTTGCTTTTTCTGCTTTCAGATGAGAAACATAAGGCATTTTAGCCCAGAGTGTCAAACTCACATAGAGACACTTCTTAAAATATTCAGTTTGGTTAATGCAGGGGTATGAAAGTTTGTATTTTTCTTTCCACAAATGCTTCAAATGTGTATTATTAAATATTATTATTTATTTATTTTATTATTTCTTTACAGATTGAAATCTACCTTACATCCAAACTTAACCAGGAGACCGCCCATTCAGAATTCAGGTACAAATCATAATATATTTCTGTGTTGCCAAGTACATTTATATACAAGGAATTTAACCTGTTATATTGATGCAATCTAATAGAATTATATTAGAAAATATAAATTTATAAAAAAAATACATAAATTGCAGGACCAGTGGATAGGACACTACTGGACAATACTTTTCAATCTATATGTATTTATAAATGGCTAACATTAATGTTTAACTGGATTGTATGCTGGAAAGTGTCTGTTGTTGTTGTTCTGTGGAGTCTGAGTTGAAATCCTGCTGGATTTGCTGAATGCAAGATTCCAGAAAACAATGATAACTCTTTTTACTTATTATCTTATCCCTGAATTTCAAAATGTGAATTTGTGTCATGTGTAAAGTTAAAAAATACCACAGTACAAAATGTCGATACAAAATAAGTGAAAGCACATTTTTTTACAGTAGGTTAGATTTTACAAGTGCCTCGTAAATTTTTCGGCTTTAGGACTTGTTGCTGTCTTGGGTTCGGGAAATTGGCTGGTGGGAATAGTTTAATGATGTACAAATGTTTTGTTTACATTCATACAGAGCGAAGAACAAAAGTAAAGTAGAAAACTCGGGCAGAATTTCACTGATTTTGGATGTCACCAGCAATACACAGTCTGTGCATTTGTTTGTGTGTTTCTTGGAAAGCAATATCCTTTTACAAAACACATTTTTCTGTCTATGCTTAAACATGTCAAATGCATTGCTCTGTATTGACATTTTGTGCAGAACACCAATCCCTTTCCTTGTTTTCAAAGGGCTCCAAAGTGGGTGAAAAAAGAGTGCTGGTGTCAGGGAGGACACCCTGTCCTCGGAGACCCATTGTCACTCAGTATTCCACCACAAGTCATGGATGGGGGCCTGTACGGGGAGCTCAGCATTCAGCCTGTGACACTTCTCAGTCCCTGTATGCTGCAGTACCCTAATGTGGCAACCCAGCTCACTCACATACAAATATCCTTTTTCTAACCTCACAACCTGAACAACTCTTATACTTTAACCAGAACCTATAGGTACAGTTGTAGACAGTGGGTCTGGATTGTGTCTCTGTGTTTCCCCTGTTGATGTCTCAACACGACTGTCGGCATCAGTCTGGACTCTCTGAGTCTCAGTGTGAAAGCCATGATAAAAGCCAGCTGCTGTAAGTCTTGGACCTTGGTTCTGTGCTGAAAAGCTGTTGGTCTAACTGCTGATGTAGTTCAGTAGATGTGTTATATATTGAAAAGAACGAAGAAAGAAAAAGACAGAGGTATTTAAAAACAAACTGTTCATTTTCACATAGTCTCTCCAGGGAGACGTCAGGCTTTTTAGATGGAAAGTACCAGAAACTGTTGTATAACCCAGGAAATGTGAGTTGCAAGGATAAGCATTAGATTCCTAATTAAATTGCCTGGAAAGTAGAAAAAAAAGAGATACTTGGAGAAAATATTGTACTTCTTTGCTGTGATAAATACAGAAGTGGGAATTTGAAATCTTAAGTCTAACTTTGGTTTTTAAATATAAACAAATGCAGAAACTGACAGCTGCACCACATACAAATTGAGAAAGAGACAAAAAGAAACTGAAATAGATAGGACAAAGGCCAAGATAAACTTTATTCAAACGAGTTGGTCCTCATGCAGGATCTGAATAGAAGAGATTGTACTGGAATTCTAGAGACATAAGTTTCTTTCAAGATTTTTAATTGTTGTTTTCTAGACAGGTGTGTTGCTTTTACTGGCCTGTCTGTAGTCCAGATCAGTCTTCTGTTGAAATTGTCTTGGACCTAAAAAAAAAGACACCAGTGACCCGTTTTAATATAAGTAAAGGTTTTCATACTATACAGATGGCTAAATTTCCACTAATGTAACCGCAACAGTTATGTTGTTGCAATAAAATGTAATAACTGCAAAACATGTACCAGTAGAGAGAGCTTTTAAATAGGCATTGTTGGAGTTTCCATGTGCAATGTAGAGATTGTACCATCTAATGTGGGAAAGGATAATCGTATTTTGCCAACTTATCAACATTCCTAGCTTCACCTAGGGTCATAATTATCAGGTAATGACTAAAATACATGAGAACTTGTCACAACAAGAAGCCCTGGGGATGCTTGGTTTCACCAATTGGGAGGAGGCTGAAAAGCTCACACATGTGACAGGAAATCAGCGGTGCAACAACTGTTGCTTAATGTTAACTTAAATGAAGCTCGCTGTAGCATCTGGTTGTGATTAGTCCTCCTTGACTTCACGGGCCCAGGTTTTGGTTTACGGGCCCAGTAATGTTCCTGTCACAGGCCCCTCCACCTACCTCAAGAACCTTCCTGCCCATCTGGACTATAAAGATCTGGGTCTGCATAGGCTTCACTGCTCCTCTTTCAAAGGTTGACAAAAACCAATGATGAAAACCACACAACAGACCAGGGACAAAAACCAATGATGAAAACCACACAGACCAGGATGCGTTTTATTTATTTATTTATTTTTAACAAATCATTTTCCCCAGATATGTATAATTTAGGGAGGTTCATATTCCAGGACCTTTAATTATGTTTTGAAAAGCAAACTATACAAAATGCCATGAAATGAAGAAGATCCTTTTCACCACCTGCATCGTATTTAGAAGATGTGCACACATTCTGGCCTGGAGCTGCTTATAAAAATGTTAACAAATCAGAGCCTGTAATTTGAATTGGAGAAATAAAACAAGACCAAACAGAGGAAGTAGAGAGAAAGAATGCACACAGAGAACAACAACAAAAGCATTTAAGTTACAGTTGTTAAGAAAAAGCCTTTTTATTATGTGATTAAAAATTTTAATTCTTTCTGTAGATCTTCTCAATGGCGGTACTATGTATGAAGTTCAGCAAGAAAACGATGACAGAGAGTCAAGTCTTCCCACAATGCACCAGAGTCTACTGCTTCTACTCTTTCTGCAGTACAGTGACCCTTTTACCTCCGAGATGTCTGATGTCATGGGTTAGGAAAACTGCATCGTGTTGACTCACAACACTGCACGGTCATTGACCTCGCTTCATATGTTTCCTACAAAAGCATTTATTACTGTATTTATTCTTCTAAATCAGCCTCAACGTTTACTGTTATGTGTATGGCCCTTTGACAGCTGCAGAAGCACTGATAGAGCACCATCTGGAGGATATTTTGTGCAACAACAGTCAGGCTGTCACAGCAGCTCTGCAGGCTGAACTCGAGAACGCACTGAAGCCTCAAAATCAAAGAAAAAGGGCAAGTCTGGGTTACACACACAAACACACAACTACAATTATTTATGTATAATTTAATTGTGCAAATGTCAGAAAACGTTTTATTTATTTAACACAATTGTGTTTATGTAACAAAGTAGTTTACATTGTTTCTGTTCTTGTGCTCACGTGATGTGTGTGATGTGACAGAAACAGGAGAAGCTGTCTACAGCTTTGGATATAATTGTCAGTTCATCTGTCAATATTGTGAGCCGCAGCAGTAATTTGGACTTCAGGAATGCTTGTCTCAACAGAATAAAGGTGTGTTCATTTTTTAAAATCAAAATATGATTTAAACTATTTAATGGTGTTATCAATGTTAACATTTCATAATTTATAAAATACATGTGATAGTATTTACTAAGATAGTAACTAAAAATAGCAACAACAACAAACAAACAAAAACATTGACCCATGATACACATGTACAGATATACACACAGAACCTATGTGCTCTTTAGGTGCCTGACACTCACCAACTGTCGGCCACCCTCTGTGAAACTCTGAGGAGAGTGACATCATGGAAATTTACTCCCAGGAGCCAGTGCTACTCTGCTCCAGTGAGTGGGATATTAGTTCTCTGACACCAGCTCGTTCCTATAGCAGCATGTTTAGTGCCATTATCAAATACAACTTAATTTCCTTTACAGATAGATGAAAATCCTCAGGGTAATGAGTCTACCAGAGCAGAAATGTGACACCATCTGTATTTGCCTTTAAATAGATTTGTTCTCAGCCTCTGAAAGCAGTTTGCTTATGGAGTGAGTGGCAGTAAACTTTAACCTATCGTTGCAATACATTTTGAGTATGTTGAAGTAAATGAAAAACAATATTTCAGCTTTTTCTGAGTATGTTTATAATACATGCAGTGGTATATTTTGTTATTAAAAAATAATTTAAGTTTCAACTTGTATTAGTTTTCATTGTTAATTCCTCTGACTGCTATGTCTTCTTCCTCTCGTTCTGGTGATTTGATGAGTTGTATTTTCGAAAATTACGTCGGTATTTGGTGTTTTTTAAGTCGACTGATGTGCTAAAAAGTATGTTCCACTTATTGCCGTTGGATGGCAACAGCGGGCTTTGAGGCATTCTTCACTTCCGCTTGTTTATTTTGTCAGCCGTGACGTAGCTTCTGGCCGCCAACGTCGACTTCACTTTTTCGCGGTAAATGAATAGTGTTTCTATGCAGGAGTTGTTTAGAGCCTTGTCATCTTTTAAGGGAGAAGTTTAGAAGTAACTGCTGCATATAGGGGCAACGTAGTTGGAAAAATTGCGTTGTCGTTGTTATGAAACAACGGTAAAGCTTACCATAAGGCCGGCAGACATTTGTTCTAATTGTAAATATAGAAATAAAAAAACAAACAATGGCGACAGTGACCGCAGAGAGTCTGAAGTCAGAGCTGGACGTGTTTGGCATAACGTGCCTGGACGAGTCGGCCCTCGACAAAAGTAAGTACATTTCAGTTGCCGTTCTTGTATAACTAGGTAACTTTGACCATCTTAGCCAGACTGTTTGTCTTCATTTTCAAAATAGTAATTAGTCATAACGCTATCTGTTTACAACCGGAGTCCAGATTTGTTTAGTTGAACACAGAATTGCCGAGCTAAATAATTTATAAAAGGATAGGTAATCAATAACCAACTACACTAAGAGGAAGGTTTATTTGATGAAGATGTCCAGATTTATTAAATGATTAATCTTAACTGCAGCATTCTGGAGCCATTTCGTTTACTTTTATATGGGACAGCAAAAAGAAATTAGTAAATGGATTAATTAAAGTAATTTTTAAATATATAAACGCTGTTTCTATAGCTGTCTTTGCACCAGTTTGCAAACTTATTCCTTACCTAAGAAATAATAATAATAATATTAAATGTTAAATGTTAAATTAAATATTAAATATTCATATTAAATGTTTCACTTGTGGGGAAATTTAAATTCTATTCTAAATTAAAAATATTACACCGTTCAACACTTGTTAAAGATGATGATTAAAAACCTTTGTTAATACTTAATACTTCTTTCATCAGTGGTGGAGCAGTGCATTTGTAGCAGGTTAGGAGCAGACGACATGGTAAATGAGTGGGTCGCCTACAGCAGCACCAGAACTGGAATAAAGCTCAGCGTGGACACATTGGAACAGTTTGAACATGAGGTGACCTGCAGGGTTATGACTGTGTATGTTTGTTTTCCAAAATATTTCTGTCTTGTCTTCTCACATGCTGGTCTCGTATTACTGCAAAATCTGCAGGTGTTGAACAAGAAAAAGTCCAAAACATCGTTTAGAAAAGAAGACACTCTTAACAAAACAAGAGACATCCACTCACTGCAGGAGTTGTATCCTTTGCTCCAAGTTAATGAAAGAACTCTGTGGCACCACCTTCGACTTGTGCTTTCATTTCTTGACAGACCTTAACATAACTGTTTCAGAATTAAGGCTGAAGAAGAGGAGGACAATCTTCTAGACACTTACTCAACCCCAGGAAAGGTATAGTCTCTTTTTCTAAGATTAAAAGATGACAGTTTAGCTTCCTGATTGTTTAAAAAGTAAGGCTGAGTGAAACAGAAATTGTTAATGTTCTTCCTTACTCATTGTACTGTACTGTAACAGTGTTTGTGCTGGAAATGTGTACGCAGGGTTCTCAGAAACGAGCACTGACCACTCCTGAACACCCTCAATCAAAGAGGACCGCAGCTCGGCTGACCAGCCCTGGTCTGCTGCTGTCACCCGCCAACTTCTCTCCCAGGTATTTAGCAGTGCAGCTGATGGAAAATTTAAAAAATCCACACAAATGCATTGTGCAGTCTGGTTTTGACATGGGCGAATTGATGAGTAATGATCACACAATTTAATTCCCTAGTTCCTTATTTAGAATAGAAGCTATTTGTCTGGGAAGAGGTTATGTCATTTATATTAGTAGACAGTAGATTATTATATAGTTTTCTTTCATGTGAACAATCATATTTTGGTTCAACACCCATTGTTGGCCAGGATAAAAGCATTCAAACTTCCATTGTACATAACTTTCCTCATACTTAATGGCTATTTCTAAATACTCATAAATACTTTATGTATATTTTCCCACAATGTGGGGAGTTTATAACCTTCTAAGATGATGTGTGTCCACAGTTTGTTCAGTTGAAGATTTAAGCTTATTTATTTATAAGACCAAATTAATAATTACTTATATTAATTATACTAATATTACTAATTACTCTTTCTGTCTCTGCAGTGTAACTCCCTCACAGAAGTACGGCCAGCGAGGAGGGAAAGGGGAGGTGGTGACCACGTTCGGGGCTGTCCAGGGCACCCGCTGGGTGGGCAAGAGGGCTCCGGGTACCAGCGTCCCACTGGAGCTGCTGGAAGGTTCTGAAGAGACTCTCCAATGCAGCTACAAGTACATGTTCCAGCGGCTGCGAGATGTACGAAATGGTATGTGGTGGAGATTTTTTTCCATGGTGACCTGCTGTACAATTCAGATGATACTCTCAATTATTTTACCCCAAAATGATTTAAAAACAGAAGCAATGATTAAGTTCACTTAAATACTTAAATTATTTAAGAGTATCTTAAACATAAGAGAAGAGAAAGAGATAGATCGATTCCTTTTTTTGTCCAGAATTTTTCTAAATGTGTCCTGTTGAATTTGAAAATGAATTTATGTCCAGCCTTCAATTATTGTTATGATAAAAGGGATAAATGATCTGAGCTCCTAACAGGTACTTGTCTGTTATTCCCAGTGTTGACAGAGAAGAT
The DNA here is from genome assembly GCF_000523025.1 of Cynoglossus semilaevis. Taxonomy (NCBI): domain Eukaryota; kingdom Metazoa; phylum Chordata; class Actinopteri; order Pleuronectiformes; family Cynoglossidae; genus Cynoglossus; species Cynoglossus semilaevis. Next base: position 7,449,163 of record NC_024321.1, read on the forward strand.
TGAAGAGTTGGGAGAGAGCCTCAAGTCTCACTTTACAATCGAAGAGTTTTCTCCAGTCTCTTTACCAGCACAGGTGTGTACTCCCACTTGTAGTCCACTGTAGAAGATACTAGAACAACAACATGCAATCTCACCTCACATGTTTTTAATCTGTGCTAAAGTTTTCCTTTCTACTGAGTAACTTTTTAAAAAAAAACATGTTTGTTATTTTTTTTCCCCAAGTATGAGCTTTTAACACCAACATTTCTTTATCATGTTCTCCCTGCTTAGTCAGTGCACTGGTAGTAAAGAACTACTTTATTTGTTGACATCCCATGTGGGCCACATGTGGAAGGCTCATGGTTCATTTCTGGCCTGTAGGCTAGGGGTTTGAGACCCCTGATTTAAAGTACATAAGTTAAATCAAGTAAAACTGTTTGTTTTAGTTAAGAGTAAGTATTTCATTGAATGTTTCCCCTGACCTTTCTGTTCTCTTCTCCTATAGGACACTATTACAGTGTTGGGTCAGGTGTGCTGTGACAGTAATGGGAAACTGAACGCTCAGTCCGTTCTGTTAGAGGCAGGACCAGAACAAGGTGGTCAACAAGTACCTGTAGATCTGTCAGAGCTTAAAGAGTACTCTCTGTTTCCTGGTCAGGTATGGCTTGTTTTTGGTGGGGTTTTTTTTATTTATTTTTGGACAGAAATCACACAATGGTGGGTTCTCCTTTGCCTGAGCACTGAGGTTAGTGTGCAGCAGGTTATATCACCACCAAGAACAACAGAGTAAGCCAAGGACCTGGATTAGAGAGTTGTCCAGTGTCTGACCGAGAACTCTGACAAAACAAACTCTTAGAACAAATAATTATTTTTATCTGTTTTCACTGTGTATATGAAATTGTGCTGTTGTTTAAACTTTTGTAACTTGTGTCTCCAGGTTGTGGTGATGGACGGAATGAACACAACAGGACGGAAACTAGTGGCCTCTAAAGTGCTTGAGGTCTGTAAAGAGTCAAGTGTTTTTCAGCCACATTTCCTCAGAACTGCTTTTTTAATAAGGTGATGGTTCCATTTTGTAAATGTTATCTCCATACATCATTGTATTTTAGGGAGTCCCTCTTCCTTTTTACACCCCTGAGATAAAAATGGAAATTGATGAAGGTAAGGAATGGTTCCTAGATGAACAGATGCTTCTTTCTGTTTCTCAGTTGTGCTTAAAAAACAACTTTTATACAATTGTAGAGCCAGTGAATGTACTCGTGGCCTGTGGGCCGTACACTACTTCTGACACCCTGGCTTTTGATCCTCTGCTGGACTTGATCGGTGTCATTAACAGGGATCAACCTGATGTCTGCCTGCTGGTAAAGAAACTATTATTCATATCTGTTTTCAGAGATACAAGGCCTTTTCTTAAGCTCAGTTTTACAAACTTTTTTTTTAGCTTGGCCCATTTGTTGATTCCAAACATGAACAAATTGAGGTAGGCTTCCCAGAGACCCTGATGAGAAAAGAAAATTCTAAAGATCCATGATCACCATTATTTACTCTTGTTAAAATGTGTGAGCATTTTTTTCCAACAGAAAGCTCAGGTGACTGAGACATTTGAGGCTATTTTTTCAAGATGTATTGAAAGCATTGTGGACGGTACAAAAAGGTATGTTCAATAACTGGCTTTAGTTTCATTACTGGCTTCACTGATGATACTTTAGAAGCTGATTTGCAGCTCAATGTTTCCTTCTGTGCAGTGTGGGATGTCGCCTGGTGTTTGTGCCCTCACAGAGAGACATCCACCATCACTTCATCTACCCACAGCCTCCATTCACACTACCAAAATTCAGCAGTGACCAGGCCAAGGTTAGACACATGCAGCCACCACTGTAGGGTTCTATATGGAAACAAAAAAATGTTTGTAACAGATGAGCGACTGTGAATCCATCGTCTCTTAATCATTACTTTCACCATAATACCCCACAGCGGATCACGCTGGTCCCCGACCCCTGCACCCTGCTGATTGATGGTGTGACCCTCGGCCTGACATCTACCGACATTCTGTTTCACATGGGCGCAGAGGAAATCAGTTGGTGAGCATCATGTTATTTTCATATTGTCAGTTCAATGACGGAGCTCAGTTCAGACATTTCAGTGGTTTACCGATACATCTTCAGGTTGGGTTTTAAGTAAATATGCAGTGAACTAGAAGAAAAGTGTTATGTGGGGGGTACAGCTCTGTGGGAAACGGGCTCACGTGCTGTCTGTGTGTGAGGACACCATGCAGGAAAATGTTTACAAATACTTTTATTTTCTTACCAATAACAGGAGAATATTAAACAAAATATATAACTATATTAAAAAGGAAACATAAACTTAAACCTTTCTTTATGGCAAACCTTTTTCTATATGGTAAACACAGCCAACTGGCCAGAAAGTAAGCAGAACTACACCAACAGCTCATTTTACTTGTAAACACTGTCTCCTCTTTTTAAGTTGTATACAAGTTGTCACTAAACTATTTCCATGTTTTACCATATTTAACATGTTTATGAATAAACATCTTAGCCACAAAGTGTAGCCTCCTCAGCACCATTAAACCTTTTTGTGTTTTTCTTTTTTTTTTAACTGCATGCTAAACCCAGTGAGTTCCATAATTTTAACCTTGGATTCCTGCATTAGCTTATTAAAGTATGTTTAAAACCAAGTGCAGAAGTTTTAAAGATGCAAAAATAGCATGTGTTATGAAACATCAAACTTCAGAATCGGTGCTGTCAGGTGTTTATTAACAAATAGAATCCAGTGTCTTTGTTTCCTGCTTAAATTTAATAATTTTTGTGTTGCAGTGGCACTGCATCAGACAGATTTTCTCGCATATTAAAACACATTCTGATCCAGAGAAGGTAAGAACATTGAGGAGAATTCACTTTTATTTATTTTATTTTTATTTTTTGGTTTTAATAACAAACTTCAACATTAACAACCTGTGTTTCTGTGTAAACGCTCAGTTACTACCCACTGTTCCCACCTGCGGAGGAGGTCAACATGGACTATGAGAAATTCCAGCAATTTGGTCAGATGCCCCTCACCCCAGACATACTCATCATTCCCTCAGAGCTGCGGTACTTTGTGAAGGTGTGCCCCTTATTTTTTCTTCAAATTTTTACATGTCCACGTTAACAGATTTTATTATACTTAGTATGTTTGTAAACATTTTTTTTAAACTCATCTCGCTGGTCCTCAGGATGTGGTTGGCTGTGTTTGCGTCAATCCTGGACGCCTCACTAAAGGTCATGTGGGCGGGACCTATGGCAGGCTGCTTATCCAACGCAGCGCTGTGTCAGACAATGGAAAGAGACAGAGCCCCTGTCTGGCTGCTCAGGTGGTGAAAATCTAGGGACTGACATTTTCACTGTTGTCAGAAATAACCAACATTAACTCAGAGCAGTTTGACCGCAGCTGCTTAAACTCCATCTTTCAGACCAAACTATATTTAGGTTGGAAAGGTGAGTTCATTCACTCAACGCCACTGTCTTTGGGTTGGATCACATACATTTAACATTTGTTGTTTTTTTTAAGCATGTGCACTCCTTGTTGCTTTAAGCAAAGAAGTAAAACTGTAAACAACAATCTCCTGCCCACTTTGGTAATAAAAGCAAAACATTCAGTCGTAGAAGTGATCAAACTCATCAGAGTCACTTTGATAAATGATGTTTGTTGGTGAGTCCCGCTCCAGTTGAAAACTCTCCACATTGTCACAAGGCACTGAAAAATAAACAAACTCCTTAACTTCATTAATTAGACGTGGACACATTTACAGCTATTGCTTCAAAAATTCAACTCCATTGAAGGGTCTTGCTATCTACTGTTTTCACATTTTATGGATATATTGTCAGTTTAATAAATAATACGTTACCTTTAGGTGTGTCCTCCAATTTCTGAGTTTCTCTAGAAATATACATAAAATAAATGAAAGAACATGTTAGAAAACAAGTATTGAAGGAATTTCTTTTTGTGCTTTGTTTTTTTATGTCAAATGAAAGATCCCCTCACAACTTCTTTGTTGGTTCTTGAGGTGAAAGCATGTTTTCAATATCATCCTCACTAGACTCAGTGAGGTCCTTGTCTAAAGATCTTGCTTCACTTTCCTCCTTTTCGTAGTCATAACTTCTGACTTCTGCTGCTTCTGAAATGTTCCGCATCGTTCTTGGCCTGAAAAAACATTTTAAAAAGTATTTAGCTTGGACCAGATCAAACACCCCAATTAAATAATTATGTCTTACCTGTCCACTTGTGGTGTGATGATTACATCATCAGAATCGCTTTCCTCCTCTTTTGTTATATCGCTCCTTTTCTCTTCCTCTTCATCATTAGACTCTTCCTCACTTGTTATTTTCTTATCATCTTTATTCTCATCCTCTTTTTTCTGTGAGTGAGAATTAATTTTTCTCTGGTCTCCATGTTCACCCTCTAATTCATCTTCTGCTTCCATCTCGGAGCTTTTTCTGACATACACCCTGTGAATATTTTCCACACATCTCTCCTTGTGTTGTTCATCTTTCTCACTGTCTTCTCCAGGGTTCTTGTCTTCGTCATCACCTTCTTCTGCACTACTTTGTTCATCGCTGCTGTCACTTGTCTGTGTTTCTGTTCTTCCAACTCTACCTTGAATATTCTTACAACGCTCCGAGTCATCCTCTGTGTTATCAGGACTGAGATCCTCTCCATCTTCATCTTCATCCATGGATTCATTGATCTGACTCCCTGAGTTCTCATCTGAAGAGCTGTTGTCCTCATCTGACTCCACTATCTCAATCTTGGTCTTTTCATTTGTCACCTTTTCCTTCAAAGGAGAAGCAACAGCGTTTAAAAGGCCATTACTTCTTAAGCTGTGTTTGTCTGAAGATTTGTAACTCTCTGAACTTTGAACAGTTTTCTCTCCACCATAGTCAGTATTTAAGGACGTCTCGGGAGACCTGGAAATAAGACATTACTAGTGATATTCAGGGATCAATAGGTGGATCATTGTTTCTCCAGTGTCAAGTTCTCAAGTCTTTCCACCACATTCTTGATATGCTAATGTTTCTTCCCAGTTTAACAGTGGATCGATGAGAAGTTTCCACTTCAACAAGACACTAGTTTGTTGAGAGGTATTTAACCAACACGGTGTGTTATTCTGGTTATTGACACAGGAAATAGTGCTGCACATTTTAAATGACACTTTGTTTACAGAAAAGCCGAGGCAGGGTTTTCACTTGAAATTTGCTGTTGGTGTGAAAGCTCTGCTCACTTTCTGTTCAGCTCTCTATGTTGACTATGCATAAGATGAATTTATCTTTAGCTTAATATTTGTATTTATTTTATCCATGTTTTTGATCCATGTTGCCTAACGTGACAACAGTGTCAGTTTGAAGACTTTTTGTTTATTACAGAAACAATTGTTTCTTTTTGATCTTTTTGAGCATTTTCCTTCTTGGTGTCCTCACTGTGGTTTTGGTTGAGCTCAAAAACTTGTTGAACATCACTGAACTTTGGCATTCCAGTTCATTGCATTTATTGAAACCCAACCTAAAGAAGTTTTGATACTTGGTGAGTACAATTTACCTCTCTGAGCTGCATCTTTCACTGTCTGATGAGACACGCTGTGTTTTCTTCTTCTTCTCACTCCCTGCTGTGTTGCCCTGACAGGAAGTCCTGCTGCTCTCAGTGCTCTCTGCATGACCACAGGATGAACGCACTGGGTGCAGAGGAAATGTGAAGACAAACAACTCAATTATTCATAAGAAAATGCATGGTTAAACTTGTTTGTGTGAGTAAATACACTCTTCATTTAACTTCATAATCATATGATTTGAGCTAAACATTTTTACCTGGACTAATGCGTGTCTCCTGTAGCAACTCACTCCTGCTTCCACCATCACTCTCTCTCAGAGAACTTGGTCTTCTGTTTGTCTCCACCTCCCTCTGATCAAGAGACTCTCTCATGTGTGTTCCATCTTGTTTTGTGCAGGGAGAACAATGACCAAGCACGGTGTCAAAGTGGTGGAGATGTGGAACGGTGGAGGGCGATAGCATGTGACATGGAGGAACATGTGAGGAACCCTCCAAGTGGTGGAGAACCCTGACAGGGAGTTGATATGTCTTGGATTGAGGCTGAATGAGCCAGGAGGAAGCCAAGTGGGAAAAATCCTGGTCATAGTCTAAGTTGGAGCCTGAGTCATTGATCTCTTGAGGTGGAGTAACTTTCTGTCGCTTTTTGGTCAATCCTGAAAGAGGAATTTTTATTTTTTTTAGTAAAGTTTAGCTAGTATAGTTTTTTTTAGTAAATAACAGTTAATCCCCTAAAGTAATTTGCTAAAATTGTGCATTTCTTAGAAGTATATTTGATCATTTTAATTTATATTTAATTTGATGTGATTCATGAGGGAGTATCAAAAGTCAAACCTTGTGAATATAATTGTTGATCAGCAGAAGTCTTGTTCATTTCTTCTGTCTTCTTCAAATGGGAACTAAAATAGTCATCCATCTTCTGTGAATTGATTTTTGTACATTTCTGTGTTATTGTTTATAATGATACGCATGAAAGCATTTATTCAACAAATGCTTAATAGTTTAATTTGACAACAGTCCATACCTTTTTATGGACAGCCTCTGATTTCTTCTGAAGTTGCTCCTGCCAGTAGGGGGCTTTCTTCTCAAGGTATCGCTCGTATTCCACCTACACAAGTCACAGTAATGTTAACCGAAGCTGTCTGAATGAAATCTAATATTTACTCCGTATTTATTCTGTGTATGCACCCGTAGAGTCTTCATGGTATCATTGGAGGCCATCATTTCTCTCAGAATATCCTGGGCTTGGTCAAACTGCTGCAGAAGCTCACTGTTAAATGTCCGTGCTGAGCGCTCTCTTTCTCGTAAATGCTGCAAGCGCTGTTGCAGATGCATTGCTGTGCTGCACATAAAAAAATAGTTTAAATAACACCAAAAAAATGATGTGAATCAGCCGTAGTCTCTTGAACTATAAGTAACTATACATGTATATACCATAAAACAGGCTCCACAGTAAAGTTTCTTTATAGCATCACAAAGTTTATTTTTTTTCCTCATTTTTTTACCAACCTTACCTATTTTTAGGACCAGGCTCTCTTGGACTGATAAAAGTGTTTCTTTTAAAATCGGATAAATGTTCAAGGGACAGTAAATTCTCCTTCCACGCAGCCATGGTTGTAGACCTTTAGCCAACACAGATTATCAGGGATTAGAGTCTGGGATTTAAAGAGGGTAGGACCACAGTCCCACTGTCACTCCAAACAAGGGCAAACGCAAGTTTGAACCTTTCATTTAAAATGTTTAATTTTCATTGTTTGGGACTTACTCTATTATTTAAGAGAAATACACAGATTCCTTTAAATTGTATGTAATTATGATACTGTTTACTTTAGATAGGGAAAAACATGTTATTATAGTTGTTTGACTAAAATACCAAATTATTTATCTTGTAAAATCTTTTTTATTTAATAAAAAATATATAAATTGGTCTAAATCTTTACCTTCATTGAAAAATTGTAAAATTAGAGTACTAATTCAAACGTTTTCTGAAGTTATTTCCCCTCTTTTTAAATTGAAGTTGCCATTCTGGCAACCACAAATTGTATATTAAAGTCAGAATTTTTGTTAGAAATATTTATAGAGGATATGTTTTTATATGTTTGTTTTGATTTTTTTCTTCACTAGAATATAATAATGTGCAATTCTAAGATCGTAGAACATCGTAGATATCCTATCCTTTGTTTACCTAAGAAATTATTAAAAGCCTGGTTTCATTTGACCAGATCAAAGTCGGTCATTATGGCAAACCATAATGAATTAAAAAATCAACTCTTGATTTTATTTTGGTTTCAGCGGAACTAAGGTCTGTCTCCTCTGTGTTATTACGGATATATTTAAGTAACGCAAGAAAGCTGTGGCTTTATTTGTGCATTGGCAGTTAAGTGGTTTCAAATCTAGTTTTATTTTCCAGTTTACTCTGGTATACTGTAACACTTTTAATGTTATTAGTTTAATATTAATGTCACTAAGCGGGGAACAACGTGTTCTGGTGAATACATATTTAGAGGTGTTACGGTAAAATCAGTCCGTCCCCGGAACACACTGCGTTCAAAGCCGTGGTTCAGTCACGGAAGAACGGACTGTAAACATGACGAGTTTCGCCACTAAAGTCTTTTGCAGGGTGGAGAGGTTGTGCCAGCACCTGCCTGTGGCTCTCAACACTTTTCTGGTATTCTCAATCACCGGGGAGGTGAGCTACCTGGTACTGGTCGAGGCTCCTCTGGAGCCGGACCAGAAGAAGACGCAGTGGTCTGCCTGGTGGAAGGTGCTTCACTTCCTGGCCCAGTACTTCATGCTGGGAAACATCTGCTGGAACGCCCTTCTCTTCCTCAAAACCAGTCCTAGTATCAAGGGGGTTTTCCTGGGAGGAGATGGCTTAGGCCAAGGCTGGAGGTAAGCAATAAAATTCATTTTTTTAAACATTTTAAACATTTTTTAAAACGTGTATAACCTTTTCGGTTAATTAGTAAAATTATATGCTGTAAAAAAGTTTTGTAAATTGCCTCAATGTCGCAGGGAGAGAAAAAAGGCATTTTGCTGGAACATTCTTTACAGAACTTCCTATGATTTACCCTAAGTGTCACACCAGGTACAACCTTTATTAATGGACTAAATAGTCAGAAATTCATCCCATTGAAGCTGGACTTCTATAGTAAGTCAGAACAGAAAAAAGTCTCATTGAGGACAGGCCACTTAAAAACTTTGAAGAGTATAATTAATCTGGATGAACCAGAAACCTCAGTGAAGTCCGCCCTCCCGCTGAAACACACTCACAGGCCGCCTCTGCCAGCTGTTAAAACACAAAGGAGTCAAACAGACAAATGACAAACCAAGGATTCTATCAATTGCTAAGGTATTTGTGCCACAATAGCATTTTCTTATTTTCTCCAAACAGGTACTGTTACACATGTGAGACACACACGCCTCCTCGCTGCTCACACTGCTATGATTGCAAAGTGTGCGTGCTGCGGAGGGATCACCACTGTGTCTTCTTTGGCCAGTGCGTGGGCTTCCGTAACTACCGCTTCTTCTTGAGTTGTTTGCTGTTCATGTGGTCTGGGCTTCTGTATGCCACACTGATGAACGCTGAGGTTTTCATTGTCATCCTGAAGGAGGGAGTCACTGTGCACAGCATCCTGCTCCTGCTCATACCCTGGATCATGCTTGTATCAGGTAATACAATGAACCTACTGCTGTGACATTTTGCATGTATTTTGCATTGTTGTGCTTGTAGGTGTACTGTCCTACAATTCAGATACATTTGCTGTCACATTCATTGTATCCATTTGTGCTGTGTCACAATGACAAACAATTCACTTTCTGCTTCTTCTTCATTTGGTGTTTAAATAGTCTGGAAAACCAAGTTCCTTTCTTATGGAGATATTTCAAGTCCAAAGTAAAGATGTGTAGTGCACTTATCTAGGCCAGAGCATTTGAACCACATGTAAAGCTCCCCTGAAGAGAAGTCACTGGAAGTCATTCCCACCTTATATAGCAATTTTAGCTCTAAATGCTTGCAGTTTTCATCTACAAGAGAAGCCATTTCACAGCATTGTGAAATAAAATATTACGATATTTCAGTGTATAATTATTCTCTTACACCTTGTTTTGACACTCAGCGGGGACACTGAGTCTTTCTTTTTGTTTATCTCTAATGAGCTGGATCACTTCATTGTACCTGGTGTATGTTTTCTCTGTCTTAGGTCAGGTCTCTGCTCGGGCCTTTGCCTTTGCCTTCATTGCTGACACTTGTGTGGTGGGCTTCCTGCTGGTGTCTGCATTCTTCTTCTTTCATCTCTTCCTGTTGATTCGGGGACAGACCACCAGGGAGTGGTACTCCTCCCGCCAACCCTACAGCCTGGGGCTTCTGGGCAACCTGCGTCACACCCTGGGTTGTCGGTGGTACATCTGTTGGCTCTGCCCTCTCATCCCATCACCTCTGCCTGGAGATGGGATTCATTTCCAGGTCACAGGATCACTAGAACCCACGCGGTAACAGATTACAGGTTTCTAAATAATGACAGGCCATGTGTCCTTTGAGGTAATGGTAATGTTGTTGAAATGCCTTGAATTGGTGAAATAGCCTTGAATGGAAGGAAACTAGACTATGGTAATGTGTGCTTTGTAAAGTCCTAGCTGTATTTGCTGCCTACCAGTATGCTGTACTGTTTCCCTGAGGATTTATGAATTTCTTGGATTGAAGGGTACATTAATTTTGACCCCTTGGTATTCTGTCTTGTTGGTTGAGGCTGGCCTCAAGTTCCTTTCAAATAGTGTGCACTAACATCAGCACTAAATGGTAGTACACCACACTGAAACAACAGGAATGTATTTTACTAATGAAGACAAAAGTGAAAGTTTACATCATGGTTTAATTTTAACAATCATAACATTGTCATCTTTTCCAGATGAGCTGTTTGTCAAACATGAACGTTTGAGAAACATTACTTGCACTCTACAGGATTACATAATGCATAAGTGATGTCTCCAAAATGCTTGTGCCCATTTCCACTTAACTAGCTTATGGCGATGATGATATTGCATTTACATCTACAGTATAAATTTAAAAAAGTCTTTTTTTTATTGCTCCATGTCAGACACGTACAAGAAATACAGTATTTAAAATAGATGCTTGCAGTCATCTGAAAAGAACTTACTCCATGTCTTAAACTAAACTTAATGTGTATTCAGTTTGTATTCCATAGAGCATAGATTCCATACTGTGTAATATAATGCTATCCACCAAGAGAATCATCTCCCATTGCCACTCCTGGTTCCTACTATGTGCCTATTATATTTTTAGGTTAGCGCCAGCAATATTGACCTATCAGTCATTGATCCTAAGGGAGTTTAAATAAGGCCTAATAATGAATGGGAGTCACTTTCAGTTAATTCAGATCATTTCTTTGTTAAAAATCTAAATACTACAATCAAAATTGTGTTTCTTATAAATATTATGTTGGTGTTGTTAAATTCTCTTGTTTTCTTGGGTTTTTACCTGTTAATTCAAGAGTCACAAGTACTTGTTTTTTTTATAACAAATGATGCATGAAAACGTTGAAACATTTTTATTATATTGTATATTTCCCAATTATTAATGAAAATTGTGAGAGAATGTATTAAATATGTGTTTGATAACTGTTTTCTGTGTGAATTGTGTGTTTATTACCTTTAAAAATATTTTATTATATACTCTTAGTATTTATAATGGTCATATTAAAATTGCTATATATATATATTACCATTGTACTAAATTGGTACCAAAGCAATGACCCTAGCCCAAAATTAGCTGCCAAACATGCCTTTGCCTATAGTTGTTAATAACTATAGTAAAACTGTTTTCTAAACAATTGAATAAGTGTAATCATATATGTCACACCGGAAGCTGTCGGGTATTTTACATTATTAAATTCTTATAAATATCCAGGCTACATCTATTTTCATAATAACATATAATTATAAATGTTATTTGTTCTGTTGCACCACATTCACAATAATATCTACTTGTCTTTGCTGTTGCAGACTCCAGACCTCCAGTGCTAAGGAACTCAGGTTATAGCAGCTAACGGCTCAGCTGCAGGTAGGAGTTTTTCTTTCTTTATTTTTGTGTGTTCTCCTATTGCAGGACATAGTAGCAGACTTTCTGTAACTCCCCAAGAAAGAAAAGTTATAATTTAAACTTCTAATTCCAGAATTTATAGGCAAATGATCTAAGAGCTGTTACTGGTAGCATTAGCATTTAGCTTCATGTAAACATGATAAAGTGGTGTCCAAGACAACAGGACTAAACTATAAATAACCTTTTTTTTCTCTTGATGTTTATATTCTACAATATTAAGGCATTTAATAATGTTTCATGTTAAAGATGGAAGGTTTTAAACAATTAACAGATGTGTTAAACAACACATTAAATGAACTCAAGTAATTTTTATCTGTTTTTAATCAAGTCAGTTACAACAGTTACAACCTGTATTATGTAAGACTCTTAAAATCCTATATTAAAAAATAAATTAATTCACACTTCATTATGGGGCATGTTGTCACCCACTCTAAAAAGAGCTTTATTTTATTTTTGTAGAATGTTAGACCAAAAGAAATATGTTGAAAATGTATTGCTGTTTTTGTTTCTGTGAGAAATATTAATAAATAAATTAATAATTTTTACGTTTCCACATGTAGCTAATGATATTTCTTTTACCAGAGAAACATTTCTAGAACTGCTGAAACACAACTGCCACAAGTTATTATTCTGTGAAAAGACCAAAAGTGTGTGTTAAACAACTACCGAACTAGTCCCCAATCAGTGCTAATGCTGTCCTACTGCCAACACCATCATCATTATAAAAATCAAATATTCTTATCAGACTGCAGCTGAGGATAGGTTTGTGAGATAACTTTAAGATCAAAGACAAAAAAACATAAAAGGTGAGTTTTTTTTTCTTAGTGATTTTAACAACCACACATTTTCGAGTTGTCTGAATGGTGATAACATGTATTCCCACCATGGTATGACGCACTGTTTATACCTGTATACAGGTTTTACTTATTTTTGGTATAAATGTTGTGTCATTCACTCACTATCCCACACACACTGATGGGACTTCTGGTTGTGAATCACAAGCAGGAGAAGGGAGTAGAAAATCACCAAGATGGATTTCACAAAGGACAATATGTAAGTTCATAAACAAACACACACAACAACAACTGGATATGTCCTGTGTTTAGAAAAAAAATTAAATGTTTCTTTCTTCTGTGTTTGTGATGTGTATAAATAGGACACGTAAGGACATGCTGGAGAAAATTGCTGAGCTGGATTATAGTCAAAACCAGCTGAGGGACATGAACTCTGCAATGAGAAACTGGTTGGATGCTGCAGAAGATGACATAGCAGTACTGCGCTCAGAGAACGCTGCCCTTAGAAAACAAGTGAAAATGTAATGAACTGTAAAATATTATTCACACAATTACAAAAAAGTCCATTTTTTTCTTACAGCTCAACTTTTTGGAGAACCACAAGACACTGTTCTAGGCTCCCATTGAAACACATAAATTGATTTCATAATGGTACAACACTATGTAACCGTTTATCTACACTTAGTTTGCTAGTTCCGGTTTTCACAAGAATATAACACATTAAAGGAAATGAAAATGGAAAAACACATGCTAGGCACTTAATGTTTAAAAAGAAATTTGACATTTTTTTTCTTTTTGTGCTAATTAGAAGATTTTTTTTCCCACTTGTAAGTTTTTGCTGTTTACTGTATGTCTGCAGCCTGGAAAAGCTGCCCAGTGAAGCACATCAGGATGAGGTAGACTCCAGTCCATTCCTTCTAACAGATAACCAAGATTTCAATAGATGTAGTGAAAAAAAGATTCAAGAATTGGTATGTATCCATGTTTTGTACTTATTTATAATAATAATAATTGTTATTATTATTGGTTTGCATAATCAATTACATGTTTAACATCTTAATGTATTGTGCATAGACATATAGAATGTTCTTCTTTTTAGTTCTTCTTTGACTTTGTGTTTTTGTTCAGGAAGAAGAATCATCCATACTAAAAGAACAAAACAAGAAACTAACTTCAGAGGTAGGATATCTGTCTGCCAACTTCCCATATTGTTTTTCAATTAATGAAGATGATTTAAAATTTTAACAACCTGGCAAAAAACAAATGTTCCACCTTAGTAGACTAAATTTAGCCAGTACTTCCATCAGGTCAGCACAAACAGAAAATGATCTCAGAGTTAAAGCTTTTGTTCTGTATTTTCTCTACATTTCCTCCAGGATGACTTTGATGACATTTGTAAAATAGATGATAAGCGTGTACCTGTACCAAAGCATGTTTAAAGTGATGCACTGGTAACTATATTGTCTGACACCCTACATCAATTAATTACACTTGTCCCTCTCCCAAACTGTCCTTAGTTAAAAAACATCGAGCAGGAGAGGGAGCAGGACAAGATCAGCCTTGGCAAATTACAAGTTGCACAGAAAACTCTGGAGGTAACACAAAAACTTCCACAAAGACACATTTAGCAGCTGTGCTTTCTCTGTTCCATTTGCCACATTGTAGAGCAACTTCTAATCACTCACATCCTTTGGTTCTTCAGTTTGAAATGGAGGCGGCTCAGATGGAGTTGCAGGTCAGGGGTGAAGTAATTCACCAGGTATGAACACAACATTAGGTCTATAAAACCTGTATATAATAAATGTACATAGTTCATAGAACCCAGCTATTTAATGGCTCTATTTTTATTTTATTTTTTCCAACTGAATAAACATAAACAAAAAAGTAAAACTTGTTTTTAATCTATTTCTGTTTTTCTCTCTCACTCTGTGGTGGTGACAGAATGCCTTACAACTGAAGCATTTGAAGGAAACAATAGAAGAGTGTGCAAACCTCATCAAGGTAATAACTTACTTTTAAGCCTGCCTTGATCATTTTTCAAACTTACCGTTTTTTAACTGCAGATTAAAACAATAAATTGATTTTCTGCTCCAGGATCTCAGGCAGACAAATCAGGAGCTGAAGGAACGGTTGGAGGAGAGACAGGATGAAGCCTTACTGTAAACCCCACACAGAAAACTCTCTTTATAAATTATTTTCATTTATAGGAATATATAGGATGTATAGGAATCAACGCCAAGCTATCTGTGTCCATTTAGTCTTGATGGTGTGTCTACTGTTTGATTGCAGCTCTGCTGTAAATGAGTTGACAGAAGAGAGTGAACGGTCTGCAAGTCCCCCACTGTCCTTTTTGGATGAAATGAAGTTGTTCGCCTCTACAGATGAATTCAAAACCAGCATGTCCAACTCTGAACATTTCAAACACGTGAGTACTGATACTAACCTCAGCATCAGGAGGAAACTCTGTCGTAAAGGCACAAACTGTGCGGTAATGATTTCTGATGCTGTGTTTGCAGGAAGAAGCCAAGTCACTGGAAGTGCCAAAAACTCACAGCATCAGAGTTGACCCTCCAACTGGAAGGTATTTGACTTTTGTGTATGTAGCCTATTCTGTTATTTTCTATATGTTATGTAAATCACAGTCTGTCGTTTCTCTGTTTTCTTACTTTGTCTAAGGCAAACAGGAACTCTTAGGAAAGCTATGCAGACAGCTGGACTAGTATTGATTTTCATCTACATACTCCTTGTCTCGGCCTTTGTGGTCACAGGGATAATCTCAGGAAAGTGCCATTTGTTTTTAATCCACAACTTCTGGACTGGAACACATTTGATGTTACAGCCTTACTGTAATGTATATTATAGTGACTTGCCTCCTATTTGACCATAAGAGTTTACTCTTTATCAAGTCAAACAATCTCTTTTTCTGTTCTTTTTGTTACTAACTGGTGTTAAATTGCAAATATTTACAAATATACTATACCCTCATAAATATTTTTTTAAAATACTTAAAAAAAATTCAAACATATTAAATTGTTCAAATTAAAAACAGGGGGAAAGTTGGCTTTTGCTGTTAATATGACTTACAATAACATTGTGTTAGACATATTCATCAAATGTACTGTTTTTGGTCATGGTTGCAAGTTTTATTTTGGAAAAGCAACTGGTCTCCATGGAGCTCAGTGTGAATTTAGTGGCTGTTTTTCTTCACCTCATGCATTCTGAAATTATCCCTTAGTTTAGATAAACAAAGACCATTGAGCTACCACTTCTTGTCTAGAGGAGTCTGCTATAAAAATAATTTTAATGTGTGCACGTACAACTTTATTAGCCAGCAATTAATCACATCAAAACAAGCCATGTTAGGGCTGCACTCACTGGTAATTATTGTGATTAGCTGTCTGTCTGTCTATATAGTTACATTAGTATTACGTTCAGTTTCCTATTTGGTAAAACTTAACACTCAGTGAAGTACTGACCTCCGTAATTAAGGCAATGGAAAGCAGCAAAACAGAAAATACATGTAGAGGGCAGGGTCACTGCAGCTAAATTCATTGCAGTAAACGTATATTTTGCATACTGTGTATTTTTATTCTAGTCACTTGTTAATGTGTATGTAATTTTAAAATGTAAAGGTTAATTATAAAATCCCCATTATTTAAAATAAGTCAGTCTGTCTGTCTATTTCTTTATATGGTTAATTTTGATCGTGTTTGCAGTTAGTGAAATTACTATATAGCATTTAAGGGAAGTCATGAAAACGACAGTTTCCCAGTCATTTTTAAAGTTTTGTTAAATATTCAATCATTCTGGGTGGTGGAGACATTCCCATAGTCAAACGAAGTATACAGAAGCCAAGCAGAAACAGTGCGTCATCAGTGGGCTCTTCTTTTGGCATAATTGTGTAAAAGACTGACTTCACCGCCTCCTAAACTTCTTCCATTCGCCCCACCCAGCTGATGGCGCTCCCTGGTGGTCTTGTCTGTAAATCTGGAAAACACCCCCTTTCTCCCAGACGGCAAACAAAAATTATAAGGCGGCGATCGGGTTTTAGAGAGGGGCAGGACAGCCTCAGTCAATGGGTTATTTTCGGCTGTAGTTAATAATCACTGTGTGGTCCAAACGGTGTCTGCTGGAGCTGCTGCCGGTGGAGGCGGATGCTGATGCTGCGTTGCTTGGTTGCACGGACTGACTGAGATGCTGAGCACGGGCCGAGCCTGTGTCACATCCCCCTGTGTCGTAGATGGAGACTAAAGCCTGAAGAGCCCGCAGGATAGAAACCAGCCGACGAAAGCAACAGTTTTTCACTGTTAAACTGCAGGACCGCAGGAAGAAAAGGAGGGGGAGGAGGAGGAGGAGCAGTGGCAACGACATGTTCTGAGCAGAGAACCGGCGAGCGGCGGCGGCTGGAGGAATGAAGGCTGTGAGGAGACCGAGTAAGACGCGGCTTCTCCCGCGGTTCTGCGTGTGTGGAGTCGGTCTGCTCGCAACAGCGTGGCTCTTACACTTGAACGATATTACAGGTACTTCCCAAGTTTGACGAATACACTGAACTATAATGGAATGAATGGTCTCTTACTTTATTTATTTATTGTTTTTGTATATATTCACGTTACTCGAGTTGAATGTTGTCGTGCATTTGTTTGATAATCACGTTTTTCTCAAAAGTGTTTCACTTAAATCTTTGTTATGATACAGTGTGTATTTATACACCACCCACTCTGTGCAGGCTCCCGTGGACTTGATGTTGACCATGATCTCTTGCATAAGAGAGAGCTCACCCAGCAAAAAGAAACCAACAACCAGAACGACAGTATTTCTAGAGCTGGTAAGATCCATGATATCACCTCTACTCTTTGTTTTCCATTGAAATATTTATATAAACTGTTTAAAAGTGTCCTCTAAATCAGAAGAAACTGTTTTCCGGAGACGATGTGGATTCAAGATTCAGAATGCAGCATTGTAGTATGGTTTCATGTTTTGAAACAGAGCATGTAGTTGTCCTCCCTATCCTGCAGGGGGTGCTGTGGACACAACTGAAGTGCCGTGGTCAACAATTTGAGTTTGTTTCGCACACAGACATACGAACTCTGTTTTTTTTTTTTCTCGAGTTTTAAGTTTCAGCCTAATCCTGCATGCTTTTGGTCTGTGTGAAGTTGGAGTAGTTAAAGAAAATCAACAAATGTGGAGAACATGCCAACTCCACTAGAGACCACTAGTTACCACCGGGGATCATTTATTTAATTATTTACATCCAGACATTATTAGTTACAAAGTTGAATATCAGGTGTCTTTATCAGCCATTATCATTAACAGTCTCCTCTAATGCTCAGTTTTACCAAACATTCTCACTGCAGCGTCTTCTGTTTGGGTTTCGATGGCATCATTATGTTGCCAAGGGAGATAACGATGAGAGAAATGGAAAGATAACAGACAGATCATATAATCAGGCACTAAAATGCTGTACTTGATTGTTAAAGAAAGGACTTGATTAATTTGTTATTATATAGCGTGTTTATAAATATTTAAAAAATGTTTCTTTTTTTATTCAAACGTTGTGGTGACACCCCCACACCTCCACACTCCCTCCAAAGAAATGATTGGAACTTACTTTTGTTTGAGAACCCTGTTTGATATGATGAGTTTTTCTTAGAAAGGTTTTGCAAATTTTTGATGTTAGCATAGTTAGAATAGGTAATGTATTAACGGTAGCATTATGGTCTGACTAGACAGGTGAATGTCCAGTAGGGTAACATAAATAGTTGTACAATCGTGTGAGAGTGTACGTGTGTGTGAGCAGAGGCAGCATAATGCGTGCATGTGTGTGAGAGAGAGTGTTGTCTCTATTAATCTGTTGAACTCCACTCCATCTCCACTGTGCATTGATCTACCTTTGCCACGTGCCTCATCCCTCATTTCTTCAAACTGCACCTCGAGATGTTTAAACACAGTTGAGCTTTTGAGGGACACAGTTGCTAGGAAACTGAACGGTGAATTTGTGGTTGTACGTTGTGTGCATCTGGAGCTGTTTAAAGTGGCTGCCCTGTTGAAATAACCTGCTGATTAGCGGCCTCTCATCAGTAGCTGTCTCACTGCCTGTGTGTCTGCACCCATTTGGCTAAAAGTGTAAAACAGTGATGACATCGTTATTGTCTGAAGATTGAGGTTTATGTGTGTTATGTACGTATGTCTCCCTTTCCTCCTGTCTGTGGCTTAATCAGTGTCATCACACTCACCTGTGTCTCGGTCATTAGTCTCACTCTCTGTGTCACCTGGTGTCCTAGGTGTATCTCCCTCACTCTGTCTTGTTGGGATCAGAGTGTGTGTTTGGTGACCATGGTAGCAGTGTTCTGTTTAAGCTATGTGCCATGTTCATGCCCTGATGTTAATGCCTGAAGTTATGCTCTTCGTTCCTTGTTCTTGCAACCCAGTAGCCTTTCAAATAGCCTTTATCTCCTCTTAGCTAACGTGTGATCATTTTAAACACATTGTCAGATGGTTAGGAGGTGACTTGACTCTTCTGAGATATCAATAAGGCTTCCTTTGCTGTACATATTTATGCAGCTGGAACTGTTTGCAAATGTGAGATTTACACACTGGTGTGAAACAGATGTTCAAAGTTCATATTTAAACAAACCATGTAATTTCCTTGTGAAAATCTATAATTTCACTTTTATTCAAATTGTGTGGACGTCTTCCTGAAGTTAAAAGACCACAGGTCTTTATAAAATAGACAGTGCAACGTAGATGTAATAGTTTATGTTAACTACAGACAATGGAGACTTTGCATTGGAACCCCAATGACCAATCACTGACTTGTGAATTTTCCCACTGTGGGACAACGGAAGGACTTAAATGAAATGAAATTAATAAACATCATATTTGACCCTGAGTTGAATAGACAACCAATCTGGAGTCAGATGTGATAGCATCGCACCACAGAATCTAAAGGAAAACAAAAAAATTCATATTTTTTACATGTTTAAACATTTTTTAAATTAAATTAAAAATATTTACAAGACATGTAGCGGAGAGTCCCTGTGCAGTCATCAATCAGCTTACAGATAAGAAATCTTAACTACTACTGAACTGCACAGAATTTTCCCAGGCTTCTATGGCTGGATGATATTACAATAAATGTAAAATGAATGTTATGGAACTAAATTAGTTATTAATTCAATATAGATTATTTTTGTTGAGAGCAAAACAAAGTTCTAAAAATGATTTAAAAAACTCTTAACAACTATCAATGTTTTCTGTCTGTCCCTTCTCTAGCTATTAATGAGTTCCCTGAAGATATTTTTACTCCAGAGCAGAGAAGACAAGGAGCAGTTCTTCTGCATGTTCTGTGTGTGAGTATCAACATCACAGCCAGGCGGCGGGATTTCAAATTCAAGCTTCTGTATCTAACCTCTCCTGTGCTTTACAGGCAATCTATATGTTTCATGCCCTGGCCATAGTGTGTGACGTTTACTTTGTTCCTTCATTGGAGAAAATATCTGAGGTAAATTTGTCTTTTTACTTCCGCTTTCTCCATGGAAGCTATCAGACTTGTTCTCAAATCTGTTCCCTCTCCTGCGTCTGTAGAACCTTCAGCTCAGTCAGGATGTTGCCGGAGCAACCTTCATGGCAGCTGGAAGCTCCGCCCCCGAGCTCTTCACTTCTCTGATTGGTCGGTGGTGAACTTCTCTAATCTATCTCATACTCTTAAGGTCCAGGCCGTTACTTGCAAACATACACATCTTTATGTGATTAGGACTGAGGGAGGAAAGCTTCAGAAAGTCAGATTGACCTCCTTTGGTGTCAAGTAGTAATGGATAAAAAGGACAAGGCGAGCGTGTTATGTTTAGCTTCTTTTTTTTCCAAGCTTTAGTCCAAAAAATATATTTATATATTTTTTAAATCAGTGATGATCAGTGAATAAGAGACACAGTCAGATCTTTTATTCTCAACATACAAAAAGCACAACAACGTTGTATGCAATCTCATTCAGTGTAAAGTCATCAAAACTTTATCCTAACAATGTTTTTTACCAGATGTAAAGGATACTTACTAACAAATGGGCCAGATGTAAAAAAACGAATCTACATTAAGCATTAATAAAATGACAATAGCAGCCATAGAAACATACATTTAGCAGCAGTAAGCATCAATTTGTATCGCAAGGAAATCATTTATCCTGCATTTACTGTGAGATCATAGTAATATATATATATATATATATATATATTTTACAGGGGTGTTTATCACAAAAGGAGACGTAGGTGTAGGAACTATTGTGGGATCTGCTGTCTTCAACGTCCTCGTCATCATCGGCATCTGCGGCATCTTCTCCAAACAGGTACCAACCCTGTGATCTGAGCAGGAAATGGAAGTTCAGACTCATCCAGGATGTAATGCTGAGCATTAGACAGATACTCTCACTTGTGTTTGCTCTCCCCAGCCCATCTGTCTGAGCTGGTGGCCGTTGTTTCGTGATGCGGTTTTCTACATCTTATCCATACTGGTGCTAATTCTGGTGAGAAATCATGATCCAAGCGTGATAACTGGCTCCACGCTTTTGGAAATAACGCGTGTTGTAACATTTTGTTTTCAGGTGATCTACGATGAGAAGGTTTTGTGGTAAGAATGCAATAATTTCTTTCTACATTTTAGTGAGTAGATACTACAGTCCAGGACCCAGACTATGTAGTAGTTAACTGACTTAAACCCCTTGTGATTCTACTACTACTTACCACAAAAGTACCAACCACTCAGACAGAAATAATCATGGGCATCCTTCCATTGCTTAAGATAAAATATTTGTAAGTAAGAGGCAGCCTCCCATCAGTCAATGGATGAGGTAGAACACAGGCAGTTTGCCAATCCAGTGTGGGGGACAGTGGCAAACCGTACTGCAGTGCAGTGACTACATAGAACGGATCCTGATGGGATTTAAACACGCAACCTTCTGATGTGGACTGTAATTTTTTCTACATAAGTACTACTCATAAGAACAAGGACCCTAACTGCAGGGCCACATACTGAAGCAAGCGACCATCCACACTCTCATTCCCACTCTTATTTGTGTCTTAGGTGGGAGACCATCATACTGATCTCCATGTATGGAATTTATATCATCATCATGAAGTGAGTCTCCTCTTCTTCACTTCCCTGATCTGTTTGTGTCAGACCAACTGCACTTCACGCCCTTTACTCTCCATGTGTATAGGTTTAACAGGTCTCTGTGCAGCCTGGTGGAGACCCACTGCAGCAGAGAAGGTCAGCCGTGTCTCAGCAGCCTGCGGCGGACAACTGCGGTTGGAAACATCGTAGACTGTGATAACGACATGGTGCCGCTGAAGCCAGGTACTGGGGTTTGTGCTGCACGTCTGCTCAGAAAATATGTTGATCTGTCGTAGTAGCCTCGGCCTCTGTGATGCATCAACAAGACCCAGTGGCCTAGATTCAGCTGTCAGTCAAACTCATGTCTGTTCCCAGTTGATTCTCAACAGACTGATATAGAACTGGATCAGAGAAAAGGAAGAGGATTTATCCCCATTGTCTCATTTATGGTATCTCTTCTTCTTCTTCTTTTGTCTCCCCTCATCTCCGTCTTCACCGTCGTCTCTTCCCCCCGTCATTTTCTCCAGACTCATGTGTGGTGGCTGGTCAGGACTCAGGGGTGACGATGGTGGATGAGCTGATGAAGCAGCATCCTCACCAGCTCTCCTTCTCAGAGGCAAGCCTCCGCCTTCTCATCACCCCGCATTTCCCCCCCCTCACCCGCTTGCGCATGGCAGGACGCATGGTCATCAATGAGGTACCCTTTCAGAAGTCATAAACATCACATCATAGCCTTAATTGTTGAAGACATTACAAGTACAAGTATGTTAAAAAGCTGTCGATAAATCACCAATTTTGAATGCTTGAATCAGTAGCAGTTTGTGTTTAACTGTCATCCTTCATGATGAAACAAAGCACATTTCTTGGTAAATATAGTTTAAACTTGAGCAGAGACCTCATTACTCAGTCTGAGATGAGCTGTTGGAAGAGGAGAACTGGATCTGTGGAGACAAACTGGAGACATTCTGACCAAACCAGCAGAACTCTGAAGCTCTTTAACAAATGTATCGTGGGCTCACGGAGACCACAGTCGCTCACTGGGTTTTGACTAATGCATATCATTATCCCAGGCTCAGACACAAACAGGAAATCAATCTTTGATTCTGCCTCCTCACTCTGTCGCCTCTGCTGCATGTGTGCTTGTCAGCCCTGCTGCCAAATTAAAGTGTGACTGCAGCCGCTACTGCCTCTGCTCTGTGGCACGTCTCTGATCAATGCTTCCCCAAATTCACTGCACTCAATGTTAAGACATGCCTGGCTTCCAAATCTTTCTGCCTGCTCGTGCTGTGAGCCACAGTCAAATGAAGTGAGTTTAAACCAGCTTCTCACAGTGTCTCCTACACTTTTACTCTCTCTATTTTTTCCCCACCTCTCCCGTCTTTTCCCGGACTTTAATCTGTGTCCACAGAGGCAGAGGCTGATTCGAGCTCGGGTCAGCCCAGAGGAGGGGGCGGCCTCAGGGGAGGAAGGTTCTGGAGCCAACAGGTTATGTGGGAGGGAGAACGGGTCGCTGGCTCAGGGGGACAAGCAGATGGTGGATGGAGAGACAGAGAGGAGCAAAGAGAGTTTTGAAGGGGCCAGTGGAGGAGCACCATCTAAGGAAGAAGAGGAAGATGAGGAGGAGCAGGAGGAAGGGGAGGGGGAGAGTACTCCTTTTAAACCATTTATCCTGCCAGGTGAGTTGGAATAAAGTAATGAATGAGTAGGAATTCACTCTGCATCGTGTTTTTCAGAATAAAGGATGAGTTGGGATGAAGATCCAGGCCAAGATGTTTGAATTATTTATAAGTTTACAGCCTATGTGACTGAAACTCACGTAGGCTGAGGGCCCCCGCTTCCACCATCAGCTCACTGAAATTAGGCTTTTGGTTATTATGAATACCACAATTTACTATAGTGCAAATGACAAGTCCACATGTTTTTATTTCATATTTAAACAATTAACTAAAAAAGTTTAATGAAGTTAAAAATACAAAAATTGGGCACTTTCATTCTGGCTGATATTACACATAACTGCTTTAATTTATCAATTTAAAAAAATACAGAAAAAGGTATTCATTTGTTTTGGACATTCATTCAAATTTCATAAGAGAATTTTATAAATTATATTGGCATACATTTTTAATTCTTTAATTCTAAGAACTGTCGGAGCTTGTCGTCTATTTTCCAGTCTTCGTCAAACAATTTTATTATTGACTTTGAGTTGCACGCAGGATGCATGGTGGTTTGTGGGCCAGATGTGGCCCCCGCCACCCACTTGATTATGAGACCACTGGTTCAGATGAATCAGTAATGATGCATGTGAGTAAAGTGTGTGCTGTTATTGTTCCCTCAGACAGTTGGTGTTCTGGTCTGAAGTGGCTGCTCTCATGGCCAATCAGTGTCCTGCTTTACTGCACCATCCCTGACTGTAACCTGCCACGGTGGCAGCGCTGGTACCTGTTCACCTTCCTCTCCTCCACCCTATGGATCGCTCTCTTCTCCTACCTCATGGTCTGGATGGTACGACACACACAGAAATGGACATAGCTAAGTATTTTAAGGCAAATGAGTGAATTTTTACTCATTTCTGAAAATAAAAGTTTCTCAGATTTGTTCAGGAACTTATTGAGATAGTATTTTAATGTGATCAAGAGTTGACGTACCAAAAAAGTATATTTTTTCTGCATTCTAACCACAAAAATGGACATAGCAAAGCATTTTAAGTAGTATTTTAAGTATTTTAAGGCAAATGAGTGCATTTTTAGTCATTTTTGGGAAACTTTTTTTTTTTAGCTTTTTTCAGGAACATATTGGTATAGTGTTTTACTGTTATCAAGAGTTGACGTACCAAAAAAGTATATTTTTTCTGAATTTTAACCACAAAAATGGACATAGCAAAGCATTTTAAGGCAAATGAGTGCATTTTTAGTCATTTTTGGGAAACTTTTTTTTCGAAGATTTGTTCAGGAACTTATTGGCATAGTATTTTACTGTGATCAAGAGTTGACATACCAAAAAAGTATATTTTTTCTCAATTTTAACCATAAAAATGAACATAGCTAGGTACTTTAAGGCAAATTAGTGCATTTTTAGTCATTTTTAAGAAACTTTTATTTTCAGAGATTTGTTCATGAACTTAATGGTATAGTATTGTACTGTGATCAAGAGTTGACGTACCAAAAAAGTATATATTTTTTTCTGAATTTTAACCACAAAAATGGACATAGCAAAGTATTTTAAGACAACTTTTATTTTTGTAGATGTTTTTCAGTAACTAATTGATAGAGTGTTTTAGTGTTATAAAAGGTTCGCGCACCAAATACGTTTTTTTCTCAACCTTAACCAGAGAAATGTCAAATATTTTTAGTAATTTTTGAGAAACTTCTGTTTTGGAGATGTATTATGACAAAATATTCACTTGGCAGTAGGACATTATCTTGTGTTTTAAGGCATTTCTGGGACTTTTTATATTTATGGATTTTTTCATAATTGTACATTAAGTTTGGTGATTTTTGAAATGTTCAAAAATTTTTGAAATGTAAGGCATGTTTTGGGTGATTT
>NC_024321.1:7474396-7486055 GCF_000523025.1 Cynoglossus semilaevis
TAGCCTTACCATCGTGAAAATATGCACGATATTTCAGGCATTTCGCCATTTTTTAGGCATTTCGGGGACTATTTATTTTAATGGATATTTTCACGATGGTAAGGCATGTTTTTGGGCATGTGATATGGTGAAGATTTTGATGAAAGTTTTTTAAAATAGTATCTTTTCTGCATGTTTTTCATCAAATAAAAACATTTTGAAAAAAAATTTTAACTTGTGCATGTCTTTTGGTGAGATGGTAAAAATTTTTGATGAAAATGTTTTGATAAAAATGCTCAAAATTTAATCTTTTTTTTTAAAAAATTGGGAATTTTTCATTAAAATTCTATTCCACTAGTGGTCAGATGGTGAAGATTTCAATGATTTTTTTTGTTAAAATTTTATTTTCACATCTTGTGTTCAGATGGTGAAAAATTTTGAAGAAAATGTTTGGAAAAAATTCTCAAAATTTAATCTTTTCTGCATGTTTCTCATCAAATAAAAACACTGGAAACATTTTTTGAATTTTTAAAAAAAATATTTGGTAAAATTATTTTCGCATGTCTCATCAGATGGTAAAAAATCTTGATGAAAATGTTTGAAAAAAAATTAAATATTTCATCTTTTCTGCATGTTTCTCATTAAACTAGGGCTTTTCAAAAATATTTTGGAAAAACATTTTTTAGAATTTTTTGTTAAAATTTTATTCTTGCATTTCTTATAGTCATAAGGTGAAATTTTGATGAAATCTTTTTCAAAAGTTTTACCTTTTTCTGCGTGTTTCTCATCAAATTAGGGCATTTCGAAAAAATGTTTGGAAAAATTTTATGGGGGGAATTTTCGGTAAAATTTGATTTTCGCATGTGTTGTAGTCTGATGATGAAAAATTTTGATGAAAATCTTTGAAAAAAAAAAATCAAAATGTCATCTTTTCTGCATGTTTCTCATGAGATTAGAGAGTTTAAAAAAAGACTTTTGTAAAATCCGACTCGCGTGTCATGGTAAAATTTTATTTTCACATGTCTTGTGGTCAGATGGTGGAAAAGTTTGATGAAAATCTTTGGGAATAAAAATTCAACATTTTATCTTTTCTGTAGGTTTCTCATCAAATTAGAGTATTTTGAAAATTTGGGGAAATTGTTTTGGAATTTTTCAGTAATATTTTATTAATTTTATAAATTTATTGTCTTGTGGTCAGATGTTGAAAACTTTTTATAAATGGTTTTTTACATTTTAAAAAAAGTTTGGAAAATTGTTTTTTGGGAATTTGCCGTTTTGTGTGTCATGTGGTCAGATAGTGAAAAATTTTGCTGATTTTTTTTCTTCAAACTTTGATCTTTTCTGCATGTTTCTCATTAAATTAGGGCATTGTGAGAAATATTTTAGAAAAAAATATATGTTTTAATTATTCAGTAAAATCCTAATTTCACATCATATCAGATGTTAAAAAAAATTAATTTCATTTATTTTTTGCACATTTCTCATCAAATAAGAGCATTTTTAAACTTTTTTGAAAACTTTTTTTTAACCTTGGTAAAATCTTGATTTTGTGTCATGTCACCAGATTGTCAAAAATTTTGAAAATGTTTGAATAAATTTCTTTTTTTTTTCCTGCATGTTTCTTATCAAATTAGAGCATTTTGATAATTATTTTCTAAAATCCAAATTTTATATTTCATGTGGTCAGATGGTGAAAAGGTTTGATAAAAGTTTTTGTAAAATTTTGTATCTTCTCTGCATTTTTCTCATCAAATTTGAACATTGAGTAATTTCCTAGATTTTTTTGTTTTTGTTTCGATAGTCCTAATTTCGTATGTCAGGATTTTCAGAATGTTTTCCTTTCAGCATATTTTTCATCAAGTTAGAGCAATTAAACAGTTTCTCAGAATCCTAATTTAGTGTCATCTTTGGTTTACGATAGAATTATAAAATGTTGTCGAATTTCCTTTCTAAATTTTATCTCATCTGCACGTTTCTCATCAGTGTTTTGACAAATTTATCTGTCTTTTGTGTAAAGATAATCCAAAGGATGACAGTATACCTTTGTGTGTGTGTGTGTGTTTGTCTGTGCATGTGCAAAGCTCACCGCTTCCATGGCTCAGGCGTCAGCTTCCACAGCCCCTGTCAAAACCATCCCTGTGAGGAAGAGGTGTCAGATCTGTCCCTCCAAAGACTGTATAACGCGCATCTGCCGTGGCTTCGAGAATTACATATGCACAGGCTGCGCACTGTGCACACAAAATTATAATCATCCTTGCAGACATAAGAAAATAACAGTTAGTCATGTTTAACAAGAGTCAGAGCCAAAAGAGAGGAAGAAGAAATGGGGGAAAAAAGGAGAACAATTCAGTAGTTTAGTGCCTTTTATTAGACATAAGGAGACGATACAAAACATCCACCACTCAATATTCTGTATCCTTCATATACACATCGCTCCCCATCAGACCTTCATAAGTTTTTTTTTTTTTTTTTAAATCAAGGATATTCTGCTTTAAACACGCACAAGGAATGTTGTATGTATGTTAACTACATCAAATGGTTTTTGAGCCAGGAGTGGAATTAAGGAGTCATTCAAGTTTTGGAATTTGCATGTTAAAAAAAACAAAAGAACAAAGAAACAATGGATAAAGGGAAAAGGCAATCAACCATACACACAAATATATGTTTAACCATGTTTCCCCAGTGGTCCTGAAATAACTTGTGCAATTGAGAGTGAATTAGTCAACACTAAAGTTAGTTTTAACTAAACACTAAGTTTGGCAAAAAAGGAGTTGAATGAGTATCTGTCAGGAAAGGATTGTTGGAAAACTTCAGTTGTTTCATTTTCCTCTACAATTTCCCAAATGAAACTTAGGACAAACCCGTCTTTGAACTTCAACATCCTCAGTTTTCCTTCATAGTTTTCTTTCTGTGTGTTTTGTTCCTATCCTCTATTTTCTTGAACTGGAATAAGTCTATTTGTGGAATCATTTTTTGTACTGTCACCTGAATCCAAACCCACCCACAATATCCCTCCCTAGATTTTTCCCAAAAAAAAGTGCTAATTCTGCCTTTGCCCTTTTCCAAATCGCACTGGAATGAACAGCTAAACTCAACAGATGTGTCTGAAAGGCCTCGACTGAAGCCGAGAGGAGGAAGAGGTGCACAAGATTTATATAGGGTAACCTTCCAAGCTGACTACTGATGTACCGCCAAGCTTTTCAGCCAAGTTACGCCGCTCCTTGAGGTCTTCAAGGCCGTTCACCTGCCACTCATGCTTGATACCTGGACATGAAACATTAAGAATGAGATGTTATGCATGTTATGCCACTTGTAAACAAAATCATTAAAATAAAACAAATGCTATCGTGGTTAGCACCTGCACAATGTTTTCTTGAACCAAATGTGACCAGATCCCAAAAAACAATGGTTTCTGCCAGTTGAACTTTGGTGTAGTTTACCATGTGTGTTTCATAAGAACAAACACCATCTTACAAAACTAAAACTTAGAGTCTTCACAAATCTGTCTAATAAGATGTAGACCTTGTCTCGTGGCTTTGTGGTTTGGTAATATATAATAAATTGAATGCTTTTTTAAAGTCAATCACAAAATCAGGATTTAAACATGACTAGTGCAAAGCTGAAGTTGTTATAAGCATGATGCTTTACATCAGGGGTCTCAGACTCGCGGCCCGGGGGCCAGGTGCGGCCAACAGTACAATATGTTGTGGCCCCTCACCTTAAAAGAAAGGTATAATATCAGTGTGGCCCGCGGAGAAAGTGGGCTTCCGAAGAGCCAATCAGCAAGCTCCCGCGCGCCGTCCCTTGTCGTGGCTAGGCTAGGCTAGGCTACACCAGCTTCGTGCACTTCAGGCTTGCAACAACAGCACGGCGTGTAATGAACAGCCAGACAGCAGTCGCCTTTGCGCTTGCCCTCTATCGTGCTTTCTACCACGAATGTCATGATGAAGCGCAAAAAGAACGGCGACTGTTACCGGGTTGTTTATCGTGTACGCTGCTGTTACAGGTAGAAGCGTGTGACGGTGCATCTGTAGCTGCTCTGACACTCCCCGACCGGCGTCTCTCGCTCTGGCTCGAGAGCGGGAAGCGCTCTCCTGGTTAAAGGACGCTCCGTCACAAACCGGAAATGACGCCAGGGGCAGCGCTGCCTATGACAACGTGAGAGCATTCTCCACAAAACTTGTGTTATTGAAAGCCCAGCTCTCTCAGACAAACCATTGCCATTTCCCAGCATGCAAGACACTCGTGGATGCAGGCACACCATTCAGAGAGAAATATGTTGATGATATTTTGAAGCTACAGAAGCTACACAAGACTTCAAGACGCACAGAGACACTTTTCAAATTTTTGCGGATCCCTTTACCTTTGATGTGCAAGATGTCCCTCCTGTGTTTCAAATGGAGCTCATTGACCTGCAATGCAACTCTGACCTCAAAGCCAAGTTAAGGGAGATGAGTGGAAAAGCAGACAAGCATGGGCAATTTTTGAGAGAATTGCCCCCCAACTTGCCTGAGCTGAACTTCAATAAGTCCAAGTACAGGTCTTAGACTTACTGATGATCATCTTCAAGCCATACTGAGGGTCTCAACTGCTTCCTCTCTCAAGCCAAATGTGGTTCAGATTTGTGAAAAGAAGCGCTGTCAAGTATCTGGCAGCAAGCAGTAGGCAAGAGGAGCCATGTTCAGAAGAACCGTTCATGATTTTCACTCAATGTTCAAAACACTCCATGTTCAGAAGAAATCATTAAAACTGTTAACATTTGAGGACTTTTTTTAAAAAACTTTATTGTAGAATCCCTTACGCGGCCCACCCTCACCCAGACTCTGCCTCCAGTGGCCCCCAGGTAAATTGAGTTTGAGACCCCTGCTTTACATCATCATCGTTGTTGTTGTTAATGAGGACACAGAGCAGTTTTTTAACTGATATTTGAATGTTTTCAATTTTGTATTAACAAAATTTGATTAATCCCCCTTTGTTAAGAAACAAATAAAAACTCAAATTTAAAATGACTTACCATCAAATTTTTTCTTGATGGCTTCTTTTGAACTGGCATAGACCATCTTGCTTTTCAAATTAGCACTGTCTGGAGCCCTGCAACAAAAACAACAAAACTGTATTGCAATGGTCATGAACATTCATAACTCCCCACTGTTTAACTACAGTCGCACTGACCAGAAGATAAAGACCAGATCCTCCTTCTTCATTTCTTTGGTCTCGTAGGTGGCATCATACAGGGCGTAGCGACAATCATCTGGGGGCAGCATCTTCACAAAGTGCAGGTATGGGTCCTTGACATTCTTTCCCACTTCACCCTGCAGGATCTCCTCATTTTCAGCCACAATAATGTTCTTCATGTCATCGCTCAGACGGAACAGGACGGCCTTCTTTCTCTTCTTTTTTTCCTCCTCATCTGCTTGAGCCTTGCGCACCTTCATGTCATTAAAGATGGAAACTACTACATCTGTGACTTTCACACCGGAAGTCTGTGAAGATAGTTTTTTGCAAAGAGTTAATGTGGTAAATTTATAGTCATGTTAAAAATTCCCTTTGCCCATTTATTGAGCAACAAATGTTAAAGCCTAGTTTTTTTTTTACTTTACACACATTGGATAGCTCAAAAACAAATAAAGGTCTTGAGCCTCAGAGTCATTTGTTTGTTTGTTTTTTCAAAAGAAAAAACCTCCACAGCATTTGTTTCTGGGAAATCAGGCTCCACTTAATTTGGTGGTCAACTGGCAGCACTGTTACACTGATTTTCCATGAAACGCAAGTGCACTGTGCAGACTAGGTTCGTTAACATTTACTTGGTTTTAAAGATCCTGAGTTATAAAGTTTGTTATGAATCTCTGTCATACTCAGGGACAAAATACTGAAATAAAAATATTTTATTTTTAAATATTTTATTTTGCCATAAGGTTTTAGAACTTTACTGTTTTAATGCAAATCTGTGGTTTGTGGTGAATCTAACTGGTCAGTTTGGAGGGAAATCTAAATTCTGAAGATTTCAGTGGAATGAAATAAGTTTCTGTATCAGTAAATATCGTGTGGTGGCTGAACTGTACCTTAGAATTAACAGCTTAATCTTTACAGCAATTTTTAGGCTTAAACAAAATGGTAGTTACTGCGGTTAACAGACTAGTTGTGATCTGCTCTGAGAACAGGAAGTCACACAGGAAGAAACAGCAAAATGGCCTCAGAGCGCAGCATGTGACTATCACACAGTCATCAGAAGCGTTTTTGGTAAGAGTGACAGGACAGTAGATTTGCAATACATAGATGTGACCATGAAAGACAAAGTTGGTGCATTGTGATTTGTTAATGATCTCTCCTGCCCACACTTCATTCAGGGCAAACGTTTTATCACATTTTAAATTTATGAGGTCTGATTATTAAAACGCAGAAGAGTAGGAATAAAATATGTGGCCTTTGAAAAGCCAAAGTCCACTGCAAATGTGTGCGAGGGCATGGCCAGCAGGTACTAAAAAAAAAAAAAAAAAAAAAAAAAAAAATTCATGAGCGCTTTGGACAAACAAAAACTTGATGTGTGTCTCTTTGGACCATATAGATGACCATGTGGTTAAGGGTGCAGTCAGGAGTTATGTGTTTCAGCACAGAGATCGAGCACAGACAATGGCGCCTCTGTTGAACTATAGAACACCAGTCACACCACTGAGTCAGAACTGCTCCACAAACTCATTCAGGTCTTCTGATTCTTGTTTGAGGCATTCAACAGGAAAATGAAGTCTCAGGGGGAAAGGGACAAAAACTGCAAACAGCAGGCAACATGTCAATGGAGGAAAAGAGCGAAACAATGAAAGGGAAATAATGGAGCAGGAAAGATGGGAGACGGAACTCAACTGTAAAGCAGCACAAGCAGACCCTGTGTGTTTGCTCAGGGCGTGAGGCCTGTGCCAGATTACAGTCAATTTAAGTGTAATAATTAACCAGAAATTACTTACTCACTTCCCTAAGCTACCCATCAAGAAGTATAGATTTAAACCAAGTTTTCTTTCAAAGTCCCTGGGACATTTGCCATATTTTTAAAACACATTCTCACATGAAACTGTTGTCTCAGTCAACTGCTGAGAGTGAAACTGAGAAATAAAGGCCAGATTATTCACATTTTGACAGTCAGGCATGGATTCATCACCCAAGAATCATCACCCTAGAGTGTTTCTCTACTTGGTTCGACAGTTTTTCTTTGTCTACCAAGATAAGATTTTGTTGTTGTTGCAGCAGCCGGAGAATCACCATGGTGATTCCAGAGCGCTCACCTTATCTAATCAGACACACGGATTCTTTTCTTTACAGGAGTCAAGGTTCAAGTGACTCAACTGAGTCACAGTCTTGATTAAGGCTGATTTATCATTTTTGCAATTAGGCTTAGTTACTAAAATGAAAAAAAAAAAAAAACTCAAAATCTGTCATATGTTGTACATTTTAACTGAAAGAAATACATGGATAAAGAAAATCTTTGATACAGTTCTGTAAAACGGCGTTCAGAATTATTCAGTTGGACCACAAGGGGGAGCCGACATTTACTATGAATACCAGAATATAGTGTTAAAATAGGTTCACAAATTTAAACCTTGCTCTATATTTCTCTGTATGAAAGCTTCGGGTGGCAAACCAAATGCAGTTAAGACAGAGGGGCATAAGACACAATGTGTTTTGTTTATTTCAATGCGCATTACATTACAAGTGTCGATGTCAGAGTTTATTAGTTTAATAAAGCGGAATAAGGATTATTTAAAAACTAGCGACATTTATTGAGCCTAATCTCACTGGCAAACACTGGTTTTACCTACAAAAAACACAAGTCATAGGGGAAAGGAAAGTTGCGCTGCTGGAAGATAAAGCTGATGTCAGATTTTTAATGGTACAGACAGTAAATACTACAACAGTATTGCTGTGACAAAATGAACCGAGGGCGTGTTCAACTGATTTAATGTTAATAAATAAATAAATAATTCAGTATAAATGTTGCATACGGGTTGTTTTAGGTGACGTGTCCGAGACTAAGGGGTTTGCATTATCATTAGAAAAAGTGTCCATAATAATAAGAATTCTAATGGCCATTTGGATTGATCCAACAATAGAGCATAGTTCTCGCTTCCGTCATTTCCGTCGAATGGGTATGAATTAATTTATTATCGGAGGGGGTAATACGTTAATCGTCCTCTCGAGGAATCCTGTGAAAATCTAATAATGTGAAGAGACAATTAGTCTAAACCGCTTCGCCAATTACAAGCGTGAATAACGAAAAATATGCAGGACATCGACGGTAGCCCGTTAACTGCAGCTAACGGATCCAAACAAGCCTTTCATAACGCAGACAATATGGTCAAAAATATTACCAAAATCCGTTTATACGCGCGGCAGGTTACTAACGTCCTAAATGACACCGAAATAAATGTTAAAACAGAAACGTTATACCACAGAAACAAACGGAGAGGTTCTTTGCACCAATTTCAGGGTGGGGCCATGAATGCAGCACATGTGAGCGCTAGCTTGCTATATAAGGAAAAACTGTGCCCAAACGCACCATTCGTCAATTCATACATTAGCTCACACTGCGCCATTCAACGAAAAGACGCAGTACTTACAAAATTAACACAAACTGTGGGCTTTGACCCAATTTTGAACCACGTAATTTTGTGGTTCATGTGCAATTATCAGCAAAGGAAACAGTGTAGAGACAAAGAACTGGAAATCACAGCAAGCGGCCACAACGGATGTCTCTGACGCTTCGCTAACAATAGCGGTAGCTAAGCTCGGCCCTGAGGCGCTGCTGCACCTGCCAGCTCCGCGCTGTTCTCCCGGGTACCAGAGACACGCACACTAAAACACAATGACATTTTCTACACATACATCCTTAACGCAAAACACAGTGTCGATATGCGTACAACGCGAACGATCATTTAAACGGCTTTATTTTTTTAAGAGAGAAACCAGATGAAATAGCGCCACTGGCGTGGTACCGTTACCTGGTTCACAGAATTTCACCCAGTGACGCTAACTAATTTAAACGACTCACTCCCCCTCTGTCTCTGACGGCGAGGATATAAACTAGCCTACGCTAACGGACACTCCGGAAAGGAGGAGAGCAGAACTAGAACGCGACCTGTTCTGTAATTTTTGCAAATAAATCACATTTAATCTATAAACCACACGTTCACAGCAGCACTGAAACATAATTTGACATGTTCAAACGGTTGAACTTACCATAGCTTTAAGTGAGTGCGATCAGTGCCGGGCTGAGACTGAATGGACTGTGGCAGTGAACCGTCGCTCGCGTTCATCCACTGCATACGTAACGTGAACGCGCCCATCAAAGCGCGATCACGCCACGTAAATTGCGTGTTGGGTTGCGCGCGTCTGCTGACTGACTGTTGTTTCCTGCCTAGTTGTCATTGCATATAAAGCAACCTTCAACCTTAAAATGTAATCTAACTCATCATTAACTATTCTCTGAGGCCAGTGCTTAACAGAAAAAAGTGTGGTTATACGTCAAAGTAAATCAAATTTAAACGACACTGACACCGCACAGTAAATCCTATTACTTGTTTTTATCATATATATACCGTGTAAAGTGTAGTTATGGTAAAAGGTATGTGACAGAAGATTGAACATAGCACTATTACTTAACACAGTGCCTTCATTTAGTCAGATTACATACTTCAACTTTCAACAGGACCATGCAACAAACCTGCATATGGAAATATCTATCAAAATCAAAAAGCTACTAAACCAAATCTGTTAACGACCTCTGAGGCTTCAATCTGGTTCCCATATAAGGACCGAGTTTATGTTGGTGGTGTTTCTTTTATTAAGAGCTGTTGTGGTGTATAAAACGGGGAATAATATATGTTTTGAAGCACAAATATACTCTATATATGGATGGATGGATGTATATATTCGTCAAGTGTGTGTATATATGTATATACACAGAGGCAAGTATATATATGTGTGTGTGTGAGAGAGAGAGATATTTGAGCGTCCCTTTTAATATTTGAACATGTGCTATTAATGACTGCACCAATGGCGCTGTGGCTGATGAATAAATAAAGTGTCTGCTCTGTTTTGACCGACATTCAGCTGCTCGCCAGGCGCAAAGCAGTTTTCAAGAAGGGAGGAAATGCTCTGCCCTGTATCCTCTACCTCCTCCCGCCCTCTTGCCTATTCCTCCTCCCCAGCGGTTTTTGTTGAACTCACTTCCTAATATGGAAGTGAATGGCGAGCAAGCGACCAGTGAACGCGCATCGCTCTCACAATGATGGGAGCGAGAGAGGAAGGGAGAGAGAAACAAAGAGAGAGAGAAAGAGGAAGAGGCGGGGGTGGGCCGCGCGACGCCGATTACCATATAAGGAAAGAAGGGACACGAAATTCACGACAGCGTAGTTTTGTATAGAAAGACTGAGTAAGAGAGAAAGAGATGGGGTGGGGGTTAGACAGAGGAAGCCAGTGTGAGGATGAGAAACAGTGTCAGACTTCAGGCAGAGGAAGGGAGAGCAGCTGAGTCCACAATATTTCTACACAGAAAAATAACGAGCGCGTGCTCACACACGCACACACGTTCTAGACAGTAGAATGGTCCACTCATTCATTCATTTATCGAATAAAAGGTTACCAGTCTAGATTTGTTTGTATTTTTAAGTTTTAAGTACTAAAAGAATTGACAAATGTGAGTATCACTAAAAGAAAAATATAAATGATACAATGAGAGAATAATTGTGACTGTAATTGTATTTTCCAAGCTAATAATATCTATAGTATATCTACTGTATACATCTATTAAAAAAAAATCTATCTAAAAAAATTCCAAAGATCTACTAAGCTAATTACTTCATCTTGAGTCACTCAAATCCTTCCAGCCAAAAAGCTGTCGCTGGGTAAGAGCGAGGTACACCATGGACAGTTGTCCAGTCGTGGTCTTTGCTCCCATTTGACAGGTTACAATAAGAGAATCAAACATGTAAACAACCAAATGAATGGTGTCTGACCCGCATACTCAACTTTCACTAACAATTTCCTGCTTCTCATCTGTGACAAATGAGCATGGCAGAAAAAAAACGTGAATCCTGTTTCTGTTATTTTGCCCTGTGACATATTTATGCTCTTTGATTCTGCATACTTTCATGAAGTGGAAGGATTTCACATATGTTTTCTAAGGTAGAGTGCCAATCCTAACAGTCCAAAGGGTTAAAACACAGACATTTCATCCCTCCAATACAGGCCAGATTTAGCGACAGACAACTATTCAGATACATGTCCATACCTATTGACATTTACGAGTTTTCAAATAATGTGAGGAAAATAGAAGAACTCAGAGAAACGCATACCGACTGAACTGGTGATCTAGACTAGACCGGCAGTGTAACTGTCCTGTGTAAAAGACAGAAATGAACACATTAGAGACTGATCATGTCATACATCCCTAATAAGGCTCATGTTGCACAGCACTTGGAATGGTATTTTGATTGTCGGAAGAGAAATCTAACTTGTTTTTTTTAAACAATACCTCATATCTTTAGTCTGTACTGCACAGTCTAGGAATGATCACAACAGTCATTGATAAAGTACAGCACACCTTTATTCACTTTTGGAAATAGCAGTGTGCAAAGACAAAGTTAAGTGCAAAAGTATGTGCTTGTGTTTTGTTGAGGCTTACGCTACTTAA
>NC_024321.1:7486086-7492861 GCF_000523025.1 Cynoglossus semilaevis
GTCAAAACATTTTTCCTCTGAGAATTTAAAATGGTCACTTTGGTCCTGTGCTCCTCTGACTTCAATATGGAGCTTCTGACTAGTCTACTGCTATTCTCCCAGCAAGTACGTAAAGATGAAGTGTGCAGATACCAGGATTTTACAGATGTCTGGCTAATTCTCACGAGTGTGTGTTAACATGTATCTAAGAAAGGTTTGATGATGTTATGTAATCATGTCATGTCAGCCATTTAACCTGAACATACAATGGCTCTAGGCTTAGTCATTAAAGCCAATTGCTCTGAGCCATCACTTTGAAGCTGTACATCAGTCTCACTAATTCAATTAGATGTTATAATATATTACTAATCTCTAAGGCAAAGCTGATTATTACTTAAATTTTTTTCAGATTTGTTTAAAAAGTGCCATTGCTGAATGTTGACTATATATATTTCTAGTGTTGGAAGTAGCAGGACTGCAGCACATCAGTATAATTCAAATATTTAAAGCCTTTACATTTTATCTCATTGGTTTTGGAATATTTCAGTATGTGCTGTTTGGAAAGTTTTGAAGCAGAAGTTGCTAACTCGACTCAACAAAAAACACTGAGCAGTACAAGGTTTAGCCAACAGTATCAAAATCTACAAACCTTGTTTCCACAACAAAATAATGAGTCCATAGACCTAAAGACCTAAAGACCCCCAACACAGAGCTACCACAACCTGCAATGTTAAATGTCAAAATGCGTATCCTCTTCCTCTTAACAGCAATAACTCAAACACCTAAATGCTTACACACATGACCAAACAGCAGAACTAAAAACTCAACTGAGAGAAGGGCGAGACACTAAAGCTTAAGCTAGACTTAAGCTACAAAAACATTCTAAATCTGTATGTTTTAAAGCCAGCATTTTTAAACAGATATACTGCAGAAGCTACATATTTAAAAAGCCCCCAACTAGTCGTGCCTGAGCAGCCTGAGCTGAGATTATTTTGTTACATTTTCAAAGTAAACAAGAACTCTTTTTAGAGAATATTGTGTAAAACTGTGAAAATGAAGGCAGTGTCAATTTGATATGTGAAGTGCAGATAACACTTTGAATCCTCACCTCAGTCCAGTCCAGTCCTGAGTCTGGACTTGGCGAGGAATAATCATGTCATATTACAATTACAGAGACGCTGGTAAAGAGGCATCATGTGACCGTTGTTGTTTAGCTGCATGTTTGGTTCGATAAGGCCTTACTGCTAAATGTGTGTGGGTGTGTGTTGTGTGCTAGTTGCATTGCATCCACGTGGTGAAGGTTCAGAATCCCTCTAACTGCTTTTCTTCTGGTCAGTGGTGCTTCCTCCTCTTGACTTGTTCAACGCCACAGTGGCCTGAAGAGAGAAAAAAACGGAAAAGGATTTTGAAACCACAGCGTCTTTTTTGGCTCCAATCATCATGTAAGAAAAAGCTTAATCAAACCAAACCACTTCTGCTTTTGTTAGTAACGTTCTTAGTACAGTTTAGTTCCCCTCTCTGTTAGAACTCTGTTAGACAGACTCATGGTACGGTGGAGATTAAGATAAGGCTGCCATTGGCTTAACGTCTGAGGTGACATTTCTTTTCCCATCTACCCGTAGGTGTTTCTACATTTACTTTTAATATGGAACACAACTACTCAACAACAGATCAATTAAAAGTGATTGTTCTAACCTTGCTTTGTTTCCAGTGATTATACAACTAATTTTTCCATGACTCATGTTCTTTTGTACATGTACATCAACATATATCATCGTGTGTGCTGTGAAATAAAAACAACTTCCTCTGCTGACGACTGCTACCATTTTCTTAACTTGTGGTTGAAAATAATTAAATAAAACTAAAACAAGACAACAGTACCTCTACACATCCAAGAGTCTTATGACAGACTTAACGTGACACTGACTTTAATTAATGCAGAACATTTCTGGTAAATGTTAATGTATTTGTATGGATACAACTTACTGGATAAAAGGAAATTATACCTATCTATGCTCATATCACATAAAATAAGTTTTACTTCATGCATTCAACTAGTTAATTCTGAGTATCAGCTTAAATTAGTCTTGCTGATGTCTTCCTCCTCACTTACTCTGTATGTTTTAAAGCCAGCATTTTTAAACAGATATACTGCAGAAGCTACATATTTAAAAAGCCCCCAACTAGTCGTGCCTGAGCAGCCTGAGCTGAGATTATTTTGTTACATTTTCAAAGTAAACAAGAACTCTTTTTAGAGAATATTGTGTAAAACTGTGAAAATGAAGGCAGTGTCAATTTGATATGTGAAGTGCAGATAACACTTTGAATCCTCACCTCAGTCCAGTCCAGTCCTGAGTCTGGACTTGGCGAGGAATAATCATGTCATATTACAATTACAGAGACGCTGGTAAAGAGGCATCATGTGACCGTTGTTGTTTAGCTGCATGTTTGGTTCGATAAGGCCTTACTGCTAAATGTGTGTGGGTGTGTGTTGTGTGCTAGTTGCATTGCATCCACGTGGTGAAGGTTCAGAATCCCTCTAACTGCTTTTCTTCTGGTCAGTGGTGCTTCCTCCTCTTGACTTGTTCAACGCCACAGTGGCCTGAAGAGAGAAAAAAACGGAAAAGGATTTTGAAACCACAGCGTCTTTTTTGGCTCCAATCATCATGTAAGAAAAAGCTTAATCAAACCAAACCACTTCTGCTTTTGTTAGTAACGTTCTTAGTACAGTTTAGTTCCCCTCTCTGTTAGAACTCTGTTAGACAGACTCATGGTACGGTGGAGATTAAGATAAGGCTGCCATTGGCTTAACGTCTGAGGTGACATTTCTTTTCCCATCTACCCGTAGGTGTTTCTACATTTACTTTTAATATGGAACACAACTACTCAACAACAGATCAATTAAAAGTGATTGTTCTAACCTTGCTTTGTTTCCAGTGATTATACAACTAATTTTTCCATGACTCATGTTCTTTTGTACATGTACATCAACATATATCATCGTGTGTGCTGTGAAATAAAAACAACTTCCTCTGCTGACGACTGCTACCATTTTCTTAACTTGTGGTTGAAAATAATTAAATAAAACTAAAACAAGACAACAGTACCTCTACACATCCAAGAGTCTTATGACAGACTTAACGTGACACTGACTTTAATTAATGCAGAACATTTCTGGTAAATGTTAATGTATTTGTATGGATACAACTTACTGGATAAAAGGAAATTATACCTATCTATGCTCATATCACATAAAATAAGTTTTACTTCATGCATTCAACTAGTTAATTCTGAGTATCAGCTTAAATTAGTCTTGCTGATGTCTTCCTCCTCACTTACAGCTCCCTCTGGTGGCTTTGATGGGTGCATGCACAGAAACGCACTTGACTGAACTGATATAAACTGAAAACTGAGCCATTCGGGTAATCTATATATTCTATCACAAACCAGCCTGCAGGCCTTTTACATTCTCACCTGCTCCAGGACTACACCTGCAGCTTGGTCAATGGCGCCCCCTACAGTCTGGTACCGGCCAGAGTACCGGATGAAGGCCCAGGTCAGCATGGCTATCATGACCACACCCAACGCACAGTCACACACCAGAGCGAAGGTAGACAGGCCAACAAAGAATAATATTCCTGACAGGATGTAGAGGATACACAGCAGGACAAAGAGAACTGCTGGTGTCCGGAAAGCACTGAAGAGATTTTTGGACTATTAAAACAAAGAGAGACAGTTGATCAGAACAAAAACTGAAAATGAAGTTACAAAATGCAAACATTTCTTTGTTTTCTGTGTTCTATGATAAATAAAAATCGAAGTAAATACACAGTTTAATAGGCCAATACTTTTAGAAACGACTTTCACCTCATTGTGTTTGCTGAACGACTGCCACATTTCCTCCAGCTCCTCCTGCAACTGCTCCTGGTAACGATCACAGAACTCCTGTCCCCCCATCTTCTTAGTGGACTTGAATGCATGAAGAGCCTCATGGAAGTTGAAACTGTGCTTTTCCTCCAGTGCGTCAGGAGCCATGTATGGTAGGTCTCCTCCACACACCTGAGTGTGACAAAGTTCAATCGTGATGACAGACACATTTGATAAAACATGTTTTCACACAGGTAAAAAAAAACAACCTTACATCAGGTATATATGTTTTTAGTTCTTATTTCTCTTTCATGCCGTGGGTTAAATGACACAGCAGCGCAAAAGGGGGGGGGGTCTTCTGTCAGTGGTTCAATCCAATGCAGTTTGCTGCACTTTTCCAAGGGAAAATAACAAAAGAGTGCCTGAACACAAATCTTTGAAGACAAAGCAAACTCACTTTCTCCATGCTCTTGTAATACTGGTCTTTGGCTCCTGCTACAGCTGCTAGGTTGTTGGCCTCTGCTGTAGCCTGGAGAAAAGAAATAAAGAATAAAACATTTCACAAAAAACAACTTTATTTTTCACAATTCAGCACATACCATGAGCATGGTCTTTGGCTGTGGAAGGTCTTCTCCCTGATAAATCTTGATGTAGGCCTGTAAACATCAATGTTTCATCAGAGTACAGTCTAATAAACTGCAGACAACTATGTTTACAGTACGTAGCTATAGTTCTGTAGCAATTTGAAGATACTCTCACTGTGCAGGCGTGAGATGATTTTACCTTGAAGAACTCCAGAAGGCCCATACAGGTGACTTTGTTTCCGTTTATTTCTTTCTCAGCCAGACGTTCCGCACGAAGCAGTTTGGGAATCAGACTCTTCAGCTGCTCTTTGAATTCTGGTGCCACATCTGTCAACCAAATGCAGAAGCACTCAGTTATGGTACAAATGTTATGTTACAAAAACATCATACATGTAACGAAAGTCCAGGATTTTACCACAAAGCTGTCCCTCAAACTGTGGGCTGGTAGCAACCTTTAACCCAGGGTGAGGTAACAGGAAGCAGGAGATGCTGGTGAAACATGAATGAATATGCTCCCTGACTGTTTGCAGCTCCTCGTGTTGGGCTTCCTTAACCTTTGGAGATTTTATGTGTGAGGTGAATAATAATTAACATCTCATAAAACACAGGTTTTGATAAAAAACATCTTTAGTTTGAAGTAAGAAAAAAGGCAACACTAGTACCTGTAACCGTTTGTCCAAGAACTCATTTCCTCCTTTAAACCCGTAGGTGTATTCATAGGGAAAGCTCCAATCCCTGATGAGAAACATCAAAGACTGTAGAAGGAAAGGAAACAAAGAAAGATATTGTTTATCAAAGAGAAAAAAATCAGACTCCCATTAATCGCTGTTTTTTCTCCTACCTGAAATGGCTTCTGGAAGATTTCATCCATGGCAAGACGACCATACTCTGTGAACAACTGTAAAGTCAAGGTTATATTTCATGATGGACTCTCTTGATATTTGAGATTAAAACATTGTAAGTTTTTTTAACCAAACTTCAAAGCAGCTGTGTATTATCAAAATAGCCATGCATTTGGAAACATGTCTGTTGTGAGTAAACAGACCTGCAGCTGCTGCAAATCGTCCTCCTGAATGTTCTGTGACAGATTGTAGATCTGCAAAATAAAAAAGAAAACCATGTAGAAAAAAAGAAGTAAAAGACTGTTATCAGGTTTTATCAAGGATAATCAGAGCAGATGTGTCACCTGAATTGAGCTGGTCATTGTGCTGAGAGCAAAGATGGTAGCACAGTCCTTCACTGTGGACTCATTGTCAAATGCTCCCTGAGTGTCCATCAACATCACAGCTACCTGCAACAGAGGAAATTTAAAAAAAAAATTGAATTGAAAAAATATATATATTTTAAGTAAAGGAATAACTTCTATGGGAATTGTTTAAAAGCAACAAACAAACTTGTTTCCATTTCCAAGACTTACTATGGTTTAAAATGATTTGTTACATGAATAAACATCAATATGGTAAAAACAGAAGAAAGCTTTCCATCAAATAAAGTGATAGTGTAAAAAAAAGTCCATACCTCAGTTCCATCACTCTTTGGAACAATAAAGAGCTCACTCCACACCTGGATGCCTGTTGTTTCTGGTTCTGAACCACCCCGCCATGAAAATCCAGTCAGTGGCTCATCATCACCACCCAACCAGCTGTCATCCCCCTGAAAAACAAATATGTCATTTCAGTCCTGCCTTTTACTACAATGACAAGGTCAAAATATTTTTTGGGTGTGCTTTAAGTAACATACTATAGTCATAGTTTTAGTATAGTATAATATTTCACTTTTAATCAATGGCTGACATAAAAAAATAAAAAATGGCCGATAATTATCGCTTCTGCACCCACTAATAAAGACACTTAAAAACGAAAGCATAGAGTACTGAGTTACAGTAATAAATAATATAATAATGAAAAGATATTATTAAATCATCTGCAATTTCTGACTGGTCACCTTTTTTCACAGCATCTGCCAAACATGACATAATAGCATCTCTAACTGATTAAACATCAGTTTCAGGTCAGTGAGCCAGTCCTCAGTCAGTCAGTGTGAGAAGAGAGATCTTGTTACAACATCTCTCACCTTTCTGTACATGAAGCGGAGCATGAAGTCCAGCAGAAACCTCTTCCCCTTTCTGAAGCCCCCTGCCACTGACAGCACCACCACATGTTTGTCACGGACCTCCGGAGCCAACAGAATCTCAGCCAAAGCCTCTGTATCCAACTCAAAGGAGTGGGTCTCCTTACACACTCTGACGATCTGAACTGGACCGGGTTCTCTCATCTTTTAGGTTATAGGCTCTGTGGAAAACCAAAAATGTCGTGTCAAACTCTTATCTCAATCATCAGTTAAAG